>NC_138052.1:25188049-25345549 GCF_964194185.1 Rhinolophus hipposideros | reverse complement strand
TACGGTTTGGTATTTTAACAAGTCAGAATTATAACCATAAACGGTGGTTGTTTTGTGATGAATTAGAAATACAACTACAAATAAGATAATTTACAAATAAAAGTTGAAATCCAGATTTGTAAATTATTTCTTCCTAAATCAAATAATTCCATTCCTATCTCACTGTATTTTAATTAGCAGAGGTTTTTTTTTTTTTTGGAAATGGCCTGGTACATGCTCATGCGATGACTCAAAATGTAACTTGGCCTGCAATTTTCTTTCGGGGAATAGAACACTGTAGTTCAAATCCATTATTAAAAAGCAGATAACATGTGCACTTTCTGAAATGCCTGTGACTTCACTCTTTTGATTTTATGTAATTATAAGAGAATGTTCATATGTATTTGCTTTTCGACTGGCACTGCATTTTAAAACTGAGTGTCTTCAGATAAAGTGCATATTTTCTCTTGGTTCATAAAGAATATCACTGGTTTATGTGTTCAAAACTTTTGTGAATGTTTTATAATGCGGTCACAGTGCAGTTTATAGCTGTGCTTACGACAAGAATTTCTATGCGTACCCTATGTATCTAGAGGAAAAAATATTAGGTATCAGTGTAGATTTTGAAGCTAGTAATTGTTAACTAGATCCTGTGCCTTTCCCCTGTGTTATCTTGTGACTTCTATCAGTTCTCAAGCAAAACTTTGAACTCAGTATTTTTCCAAACTTTGCAACTCAGAGTAAGTAATTTTTACTGCAACTAATTTCAGTTAACATAATAAAATAGGGAACACATCACCCACTTAAAAACAGCTTAAATTGCATGTACTTTGTCACTGTAAATAAACAAGGTAAACATTGACATAACTTCATATTATTCTTGGGTTGAAAAAATCTGCAGTTCAAAATAAAATTCCGCCTTTGGTCAACATTTTGGATGCAATTCAAAGTTTCTCATAAAATAAACATATTTTAAAGAGTGCTTTGAATTTCCCTGCATAATTCCTAGCCAACAGAAATTATAGTGGTATCTTTAAGGTTTATTATATGTCAGATCAATAGCCATTATGCAGGGTTGACACAACCACTGAGATACAGTACCTTCCTTCTGCTTAACCCTTACTACTGTGATTCCAAGAAAAACTTCCCATAGGTGGTCCTTTGAGGAAAGCCTCTCACAAAATGAAACTTTCTGGTTTCTTTGTTTAATAATAAAAATATTCCTTTCTGATAAAAAAGAAAGAAGAGCTGGATTTCTGGTCAAGAAAACAAAATGTTCATTAAGGTCATCTTAATGAGAGTTTTTCAATACAAGGGGGGATAGTTTTACATTCTACATAGTAACAAGCTGTTTTGAAGCCGGAGCTGAAAAATGAAAATGCCCCATCACAACAGATTGTAAATTTTTTTCTGATGCTTTTAAAAGTGCCTCAATCATTTCTACGGCTACAGTATTAAAGTTAAGTATTTGCTATTTTATTTAAACATTTTGAAAAAAAATAAATGAACATTCTGGGGCTTTGCAGCATTATTAAGAAAAGCTGTCCATACTTTTCCATGTTGTTACATGTGTTTATCTGCTGATTATAAAATGTGTTAAACAGTATTTTAAAAACAAAAAAAATGCAGAGCTGCGCTTTGATTAATTCAGTGAACAAAACATATGCTGTTGGTTCTGTTCTATGAAATGCATATATGATCAATAAAACCTTTTAAAAGAGCAACTTTGGCTTTTAGACTCGTACTGCCGACCATGTTTTTCATCCCTGTTAACTCTGGGCTCATACTGTTAACTTAGACAAACAAAACCACTCACTGGCTATGATAGTAACATCTTTTTAATATATCTTATCCTCTTTCTAAAATTTCTCTAGGTTGGAAGCTGTGTATTGTGGTTGTTACCCACTTTGTCCCAAAGATTTGGTGTATCCTGAAATATTTCCAGGTAGCTGCTTTCATGTACTTTCGTCTTTGTTGAGATTTAATACATGATTCATGCTAAATTAGAAAGTTTGAAAATAAACTTAGGCAGGAGCAATTGTTTATTTGGCAAGTCAACATGTTAGTGTTAAGGGAAATTTTATGTGTTTTAATACATTAGAGTAAGCTTATATTTACCATCTGTTCTTTTAAGATAACAAAAAAGCAAGTTTTCAAATAGCATTCTTCATTGTTAGCATACACGTCCCATAATGATGGATTTTTATAAGCAGGTCAGTGTAGCTGCAATTGCTTACAGATTTTTTTTTAAATGATATACACAAAGAAAAATCAAGGACTGAAAGTCACACCAAATTATTTAAACAATTGACTAGTTAATAATATGCAACTGTTGTGCAGGGTACATACGGCTATAGTACCAGTTATTTGGAGAAAAAAAATCTCATCACTAAATATATCACATATGCATTGTGTTACATTAGAATAATGTATTTTAATCACCCAAAGGAGATGTCTAAACAGCACAACTACACAGTCTTATTTAGCATTAAACATCCTTGTGAGCTGAGGTAACCTTATAAAATCATGCTTAAATAATGTAAAACATGAGGCGGCACAGAGCAATATGCATTTTTAATTAGTAAAGTGACTAATATCGAGTGTGTGCTTTGAGGTTTTTGTTTCATTAAAAATGTATCTGTTTTTCCTGCAGCTGAATATCTGTATTCTACACCTGAACAGCTTTCAAAAAGGCTCCAGAATTTCTGCAAGAGACCAGATATTGTAAGGAAACATCTCTATAAGGTAGTTATTGAAAAGAGATTTATGTGGTATAAATGCCACATTGAAGTTACAAAGAAAAAAAAAAATCTTAAAAAAATAAACATTTAATTAACATACTAATGTTTAAAGGAAACATGCTAGGGAGGGATATTAGTTGTTACACTAACAAGGATTAATTAAACTGGATGCCAGTTGTATTAACCTAGGTCTTATGAAATACGTGCACTTAATGCACGTACATGTTTTTTTTTAATTTATTGTTTTCTAAGATGACTGTCCTTTACATGTAGCCCCAAGAGGCTTATAGAAATGAACCTGGATTAATGTAACTCATTAGTTTAAAAGGAAGTAAAGGAAAGATTCTACAATTACACTAATGAGGATAAGCCTTTCTTCCCATCGTAATGAAATCTTCAGTCTGCAAAAATTCAGGTGAATGACATTAGTGAAGTTTGGTGTTCAGTTTTTAACTTCTTTAAAGATGATTTTCAAGAATCAAATGTTTCCCCTGCCCAGTTTAATAAAATGACGTAAAACTCTTCACTTTGATTTGAATCAGACTGTCAGTCTTCTCCTCTCTGAATAGCAAAGGCAAAAGGAACATAAGTTTAAATAGCATCATCATTCAGTCCCCTCATTCATTATCTCTTTTCCCTTGTTTGAATCAAGAATTTTACAGTGTTGAAATAAGAACACAAAGAGTCCCTACTAAATGTCTAAGTAATTGAACTGGGATAAATCTGCTTTATGACTTTTGAAGGTGGCTCTAGGCCATGAGTAATATACCTTTTTATATTCTTTGAATGTAACATCTTCATTTTACATAAATTCAGTATAGTTTACAATCTAGCAGTTTTATAATCCAGCATATTTTAATTTTCTTATGTTAATGTATAACCTCCCTTCATGAAATACAGTGTGCCTCCTTGTTTCTCTCCTTCCCCTTTTCATGGCCTAAAATACATATTTACATAGTGATACATCAAAACATGACTTTGTTTCTGCAGGAAACAGTTAAACTTCAAGAAAAAGGGAGAGAACCAAAAATGCAATTTAACACCCAATTTCAAGCTCATTATCTTTCATTGTCTATTAACTTGGCAATGGTTCAGAAGGTAGCTCATAATAGTTTAAAATGCTGACTGAACAGTTCCAGGCGTCAGTGTTACTCCTTGAGTCAATACGATGGTATCGTGTTCATAGCTTCACAGAGAAAACAGTCTTCCAAGGTTTACGTCCAGATTTCCTAATTTTTAAAGTTCAGTAGTGGTCTTGTTTGTATAAAAAAAAAAAATTGTCATTTCTTATGTGACAGACTATCAAAATGTGCAGATTATGAGAATTGAAGAAACATAATAAGTATTAATACAAATGGATTTATTTTCTATATATGACACAAAGCTATTTTCAGTGAGTTCACCATCAAATTATTGACTTTTTTGCCTTTGGGTGAATTTTTGGTGAAGTTGTTTCTTCAGTTTTATTGAGATATAATTGACATACAGAACTATTTAAGGTGTAAATGACTTGATGTACATATATTATGAAATGATTACCAACCACCCATCATATATATATGTGTATTTATTATATATATGTATATATAATAAATACACATATATATACACACACACATACATCAAAAGAGAAAAACAAATGATTTTTCCTTGTGATGAGAATGGTGAAGTACTGATAATCGTATTTACACCATCAGAATTTATCCATTTTAAACTTTCCTTCAAGTTAGGCCTTACTAACCCTGTTATTTTGCTTCAGCAAAATTCTAACCATTTCAAAAGTTACTGCAACAAGTTGTCTTTAGTTACAAAAGAAAACAGGTCTCCAAATAAAATATTTTGATATAGCTGCAGCCGTAACATAGCTGTAATTATTTATTTTATAAACAACTTCTGGAAAAACTGAAAGAATGTCAGCTCAGTGGTATGCTGTCAATATACCAAATTATTCCTCAGGCAGCTTAAAAGATAACCTACACCTTAAATGTTATTTTATGTTACTATTTTTTCTAGATATTTTGGTCTGTACATCCTAAAATGCTCCATCTCAAAGATTTATAAATTAGTATTTTATGCATGAGCATTTATAAGAATTTATACGTATAGTTTGTTTTTATGTCTTTATTTACCATGGATTTTTTTCTTATAAATCTATTACACATTTTAATATATGTCCTCTTCATATATCCTGATGATATTGTATCTAAAAATTAATCTCAAAAATTAGTAAATTAGTCCAAGAATTATAAATAATTAAGAGCTTAAAGGAGCTGTCAGGAGAAACTGGTAAATAATAACAGGAAGAACCACATATTTAATTTGATTGTTGTAATAGGATTTAAAACCAAAAGAATACCTTCTAAAACTTTTATTTAAGATGTAATAAGTTATAATATTTTTCACCTTATGATTTATAAATATACACATTTTCAGGTAACATTTACCTTCACTAAATACTACAGAATTATTTCCCCCAAGGCAGCTTTTTATCTACTTTTCTTATGGAATGGAAGAGTCTTTTGTGTGTACTGTAAAGAGAATGTTGAGGGTTTTTTAGTTTTTTTTTTTTTAATTTATTCCATTGGACAGTGCTGTTTTGCTTCCTAAAACATATGCTTCTAAGATCTAAGAGGATAGAATGTCACTGAATTTTTTAATTTGCTCCTTTTACATTTTTACACCTTACACTTTTTTGTGTTAAAAGTTTACATTTTTAAATCATCTCAGCTGCTTATCATATAGAGTTCACTTTAGGATAGGGTTTTTCATATGGATTCACACTTAGAAATTTAATGACTAGAATAAGGCTACTAACGCTTGGCTTTCTTCTCACATGAGGCTTTATACTTTCAATATGAGTGAGAGTTTAGGGGCTATAACTTGAAGCAGGATTTGAAACAGAATGCTAGTAACTGAAAAGCAGAAACAGAATTTGATACTTTTTTCCTTAACGTGACTCTTTCTACTACAGAACACTGTGCCCCGTGACTTCTTACCTGAAATGTTTCAGACTTGAAATCTTTAAATTCCTTTCATGCATACAAGTCTCTCTCTCTCTCTTCCTCTCTCTCTCTCTCTCTCTCTCTCTCTCTCTCTCTCTCTCTCTCTCTCTCTCTCACACACACACACACACACACACACATTTTTCTTAAGATCTTTAGAGAAATCCAATGCATGAAGAAATTAAATGTTTCGTAATTATTTTAAAAATCAAAAATTATTACTTTTTTAATTTTAAAAATCTAAAACCATTTTTTTAAAAAGTTCATGTTCTGGTTTAGTCACAGACTGCAGCTTTCTTGTACTTTCAGGACATTTCCTTTTCTAAGTCAATTAGACACATTGGCCACATCCTTGTCACATAGATAAACTAGGAGCTCTATACAACTGCCAAACCTTGCTTGACCACAGAATTCTAGAAGTAATCATAAAATAATTATCCAAGGATTGACTTCTTATACTAACAATCATTCTTCCTTTTACAACCCAAGCAAGTCTAATGCCATGAAGTTGTATATTTTTTTGCCATATTTTTACTGTGTGACATTACTTTCTGAATATTCCCAACAATTATTTGAGATCAATACTTTATCCTATTATCGAACCTTTGATCATTATATTTTAAAATGCTTTTGAAAAAAATGTATGGACATTTGCTTATTACCAGTATTGAAAATAGCATGAGTACAAATGGGGCAGTATCTAAAGTAGGTACTGCCCAGATTAGCGTCTATTCTGTTTTTGTTCCTGTCCTATTTCTCATTACTTTTATTGACAAATTGAGCAATACTCTGTGTGAAAAAAAGAGAGATCCTTTCTTGGGCTTGCCAAAAGTGACCTGCAGTTTTCCTAAAATTTTTTAAATGATAGCTGCTGATTTTTATTTTATCTTCCTCTTTAAGTTCTTTTAACATTCTAAAAACCTTTGTAACCTGCTGTTATTAGGAGAAGAATTTTCAGATTTCTGCCTCCAAGTGATTTCAAACAATGATTAAGCTTCTAATTCAGATGCCGTGCCCAGAAAAGCCATTTGTGGTTGTCTTAATTATATCAGGCCCTATCTGCCCGACTCATAGCCAAGCCACTTTAAGTTTCCTTAAAGAGACTGCTCACTCGATAGTCCCCTTTTAATTTGAGCTTATACTCTAGATGTGAAAAAATTGTTGCTCACTGGTATTAACACTTCTCCAAAGTCATTACTTTTTCCTTAAAAATGAAAACTTAAAAGCTTGTGACATTTTCAGACCCTCTAAAGTCAACCACACCAGCACAATTTAAGGCAAATTCTGTGTGTCAATCTCCCTCCCTCCCTTCTCCCTACCCTTCCCTTTCTCCTTCTTCACTTCCTTCCTTGATTTTATTTGGCTTGGTTTTCCTTTGATTGGTCTAAGTAAAATAAAAGTAAAAAACCTTTAGCACAATAGATATACTTTAGGTGATTAAGATCACTTAGAGATTTTTGGCTTCTCATCCTTCTCCACTGCTCATTTGCAGCCTAGCTCTAGGTACACTTCTTACTCTCTATATGATTCATCTGTAAACTTGGAAGAATTTTTTTTCTTAATTCTTAATAGCGTTTTCCCCCTAAAGTTCTGGTATCAAGAAATCATGAATATAAACCTGTTTGTAAACTTGAAGCACTTTGTAAATGCCATGTAATTGTAATGGCATTTCTCTTGTGCTTCCCCACTTAAAAGTAAAATTCACATTAGCAAAAACATGTATTAAAAGTGTTGTGTATCTTGTGTTTATAAAAGTTAAAAGTTGGATGATAAACTTCTAATAGCTGCCATCCATAACGTAAACCAGGAAATATGTGCAGCAGAATGTACCCATTTGCAAAAAAAAAAAAAAACCAAACAAAACAAAAAAAGGAGCTTTCCCCTATGGTTGGAAATAGTTACAGTTTAAACCAATCAGAAACTGGGATTGCCTGAGGTGATAAAACTCGAGAAGCATTTACTTGATGGCTTTTGGAAATCCAGTTGATGTAAGTTAATGCAAATTTTCAATATGAATTTTCAGCATAGTTTAGTCTTTCAGTCATTAATGCTTTCTCTTCTCTCTCTGCCCCTTACAGGGTGAAATGACTCCTTTTTCCTGGGCAGCCCTACATGGGAAATTCAGGTCTCTGCTTACAACAGAACCTAGGGAAGATTTGTGACAGATGGGGCTAAGTCACAAACTTGCAGCCTAAGGCAGAATCTGTAGAACTTTCCAGAGTGTGCCCATATTTACCTGATCAGAGAGAAAAGAAAATCTGCAGAGGAAGCTGAGCCTGGCTGCTTGTCATAGCTGACACAGAGCCATCTGCCACAAACCTGTGGCGGCTTCAGATCTCCAATCCCTGCCACCACCCCAACTCAAATTAAATACAGATTCCTAGAGACGTTATGATGGTTACACATGTCCTCAGCATCACATGGAGGAGACTGTTCAAAAAAAATATGTGGCCTGTTGTATAACCACACTCATGTATCCCATATGTGGTGCCACATTGAATTTCCGGTTGAATCCGTTTTTATCCTTTGTACTGGATGACATGGTGCCTGAATTCTTTCTTTTCGCCGACACGATGGCAGCCAAACTGCAGCTTCAAACGCTCGCACTTGGCTGGGTTTCTACCTAGGTTGCCAGGTTATCATCGGAGCCTTCTTGTGTCCTCAAAGGGCCACAGGGTCTGAAAGGAGGATCAGAATGCTATGGGACTAATTGGGCAGCCATCTCAGAATTGTTTATGGCAAAGGGCTGCTTGAGCACTTTTCTTTTAGCAAATTAATGACTCTGGCACAGGGGTTTGTAAGAGAAGGTATTAATAAGGGGCCTGGCAGGTATTCCCATGATTCACAGAGTTACATTTGCATTTAATTTATCTTAAAGAAAGTTGAAAGATAAACAGCTGTAATTCGAACAAACACGGGAAATACAATGAGTGCAGCCACCTTGCCCATAAAATGAACACTGAGGTACTTATTTTAATTTTTTTTCATGATTTAAAATAGAGAAATCAAAATATCTTCACAAAACCAGTAATTTTGACATAAATACTCCTTGAATATATTTGGAGCCAGCTACACATACAATGTTTTCAAGATAAATCACTATGATTCCAATTGTCAAGCTGCTGTATTTGTTGATATAAAGATGTTTTGAATGGTTAGATTGTAAAATATATTTTTAATAAAGTGCCCTCTGCCATTTGTAATTAACGTCTCTCATTTACGTGGAAGTGTGTATGTACGTCGATCTGTATGTTTCTCACTGAACACTTTCCTTGTGTCAAGAGACAGCGGATACAATTGTTTCTTTTCCGGATGAACAAGGATCTGTTTTGCAAATGTTTGTAAGATATTATGACATTTCCAAGATTTTCTTTGCATTCTGGAAAGCAGGAGGTAAACATTTGTAGTCATTAAGGTAAAGTCTGTTGATAAACCATCTTCTGTTTACTGACAGGTAAATTGTAACTTTACTAGCTTTTGAAATGAGTTACTTCTATACACTGTAGCTTGAGGATCAGCCAAGAAGAAGAGGGTAGACTAGGGCTGTCTCTGGTCTAACAGGCATCCTATGTAGAGCAGGCAATGGATTGGAAGTCCAGTAGGGCCCATTGACAGGGAGTAAAAGCATAAGCAGGTAATAGATCGAGGTCAGGGAGCCAGATAGAGCCCTCAGCACAGAGACACTTGCAGATCAAAGAAAGCAGGAATTCAGGGTCTGGGAATGAGGCCTGGGGATTTAAAAGCTGAGAGTAGGAAGCAAAAACAACAAGCTCCATCTTTGCATAGATAGTCTTCTCCCTAACTAGTGTGAAATCTGTAATGTATTATGATACATCACAGCCCAGGATTTGAGTCCTAGCTTGTGGGAAAGTCAGTAAACAAATGACCTCCTCACCCACAAACCAAAAGGCTCAGGGATTATTTTGGAAGTCCCTTCCAATCGAAGACTGTGGAACTTGGAATCTGTCAGGTGTGCTCCTTCTAAGGGCAAAACTAAAGATATAACTATGCATCAGAGATTTTTAGATGCTTCTCCAGAACAGTGTTTATCATCTAAGGAGATGCACTAGACAAGTAAGGTTTCTTCAGTCACAAAGGTGCCATGTCATAGATGACATCTTCTCAAATTATTATAATCTCACAGCCAAGAATCGGTGCTTGGTATACTATGTTTTTCTATCCTGAAAATAATGGGCTCACATTTTGTGATGGCAAGATATTATATGCATAATCACTATTCATATATATTTTCCCATTAATTGATGGAGGGGAAAAAATTTACCTTTCAGAGAGTACATCCAAACATTTAAATATTTTCCTGATTTGGGCAAATATCATATTGAAAGTTGCCTGGCTATGGAGTTTTTTCTATATCTGTAAACTCAAATTTTATCTTTAGCTGTGGCCAGCATTTCTTCCTCAATGCAAATTTACATTCAAGTTGTCACTTCTTAAAACTATGCAGTCAGATTTTGTATTAGTATAAATAAGCAATAAAACAAGTTCGTAAATGTGTAATTCATAACAGTTGAAAAGATAACTATCCCTCTGCGTTTGTGTGTGTGTGTATGTGTGCGTGCATGAGTGCACACGCACACGTACTTCCCAACACCCATATGATGGAATGAAGTGTTATTAAGTTAACCCATGTTTTGTTGAAGCCACAGAATAATTGAGACTACAAGTTGACTCTTTAATTTTTGTTTTCCTTACTCTCACTAAAGAGATTTAAAAAATTTTTGTTTTGAATACAGTTATTCAAAATGTTGGTCTTTTTTTTCACATTCAGTTCTGTTCATTTTATTCTTGTAAATTAAATTGTTACACTAATTTTAATTTTAAATATCTTTAAAAGTCATTATCAAGACCTTGATACCATGTCCATGATGCTTGCCCTGGATTTACTTGGTCTAGGTAATATTTCTGGCTAGGTGTTTCTATAAGAAATAACAGGGCACCTAGTTCTTAACTTACACATTGTACCATGTTGATCAGGAATAAGTCAACAGACCTTTCTCAAAATGCTCCTGTTTTAATAAGCAACGTTCAAATACAGTTAAGTTTAAATGCCCTGTTTTCACTCTCAGTTCTTCAAATATGCCACATAAAGATGGCAGCAGATTCAATAAGTCAATGGAAACTCAGCCATAGAGGGCTGCATAGATTCATTTCAACACCTTGAAATGCACCTGGAAGCAAAGATTGCATTTTATGTTGAAGGTGTTAATTATATTTGATATTTTTTAAAGTAAAATCTGTTTTTGAGTAAGCATCTGCTACCCAGAAATATTGTGAGGCACAAAAAATTGCATTTAAGTCTTATACTTTCTGTGGGTGAAAGAATCAGTTTTCCAATGATAGTCTATGCTGTCTTTTAATGTTGACGTACTCTGTGAATTCTGTTCTCCTATTGACTATTGACAAGTATGGCCTTAAGTGCCTTTCTGGTTCAGTGGAAGATTTTATATTTATCAATAAAGAGAGTATATTATAAACCATTGCCACAAGCGTGGTTCATTTTAAAATTTGAATTGACATACAGGACAACAAATGTTTCTGTAACACGCCCTCCCTTCAAAGCTATTTATTAAAATGTAACGAGTTTTAAAACATGGGAACAATTCTATGTGCTGCCCAAAGATATGCATTATACATATTTGATTAAAATATAACAGAAAACATGGGGATTAACACCAAATTTACAGTAACAGTGAAGTCAAAGGAGTGATGGTAGAAAGAACAGACATAGACCTGGGAGAGGCACTTACGTGTACACGATACAGTTAATGCTCTATTTCTTAAGCTGGGTCACGGTACACAAGGGCTTATTCCTACTGTTTATGACTTTTTACATGTCTTAAATCTTATTACTGGATTTACCTTTTCATCAGAGCTATAAGTACTTTGGGAAGCCTGTGGTTAATTTTTTCTACCATGCCGTCCTTAAGGTTTCTTGACTCTAAACTGTTGATCAAGTCAGAAAAACAGTTCCCTCTGACGGTGAAAGAAACTGCCAGTTTTGCATGACAAGACTCCTCGGCTTACCAGCAGACAAGGACTTAACCTTAACAAAAACTAATCATACTACGAAGAAAGTTGGACTTGACTGTCCATGGGGCCCATTTTCCTGGGGCTGCTGATCACCATTTGTAGCCTCTATTGTTTCAGATACAAGATGGAAAACTAGCTCTGTAAACTCCCTGTTGAAGGATAATGACAGGAAGATGACAGAAAATGTTAAATGAGCCAGTCTTCTTGTCTTGAAAAATTCAGAGCACAGAGCTATCTGATTTCCTAACTGCTCTCTTCCCTTTCTTCTTCAAGACATAGGAGCCAAGTGTGGGCTCTGTACTTAAACTGAAGTCCATCCTGTGAAAAGGAGTCTGCTCGGTATCTTTAGGATGCCCTAGCTGCATGTGAGGTATATTGGATTTCAGGAACCAACATCCCCACTCTCCCTATGGTCCATTTTTCTAAATTGGAAATTGGGGTAAGTATCTT
Organism: Rhinolophus hipposideros; assembly: GCF_964194185.1. Classification (NCBI taxonomy): domain Eukaryota; kingdom Metazoa; phylum Chordata; class Mammalia; order Chiroptera; family Rhinolophidae; genus Rhinolophus; species Rhinolophus hipposideros. Next base: position 25,333,326 of record NC_138052.1, on the reverse strand, counting down.
CAGGGGTCTTCCCATTATCTATCACTACCTGAGTGATGCCTTATTCTCTCCCACACCTCTATGGTAATGACGTTCAACCCTAGGACAGGTCCCTAATTGGTCTCATAAACTGATATAAAGAATTGATGTTTCTTGGGAGATAATCTAAAATGCTTGTATTACTATCCTATCTGTTACTGCATTGAAATAGCAGACCTAAGGTGGGGTGCTAGAAGATGCGACTTCTACTAGAAATACTTATGGAACAACACCTTTCTTGGAATTTGAAGTCCTTTATATTTGAAAATTTAATACTCCCATCATCATTTCACAAAGGAGAAAAATCAAGGCGTCAGATAATGGAATATTTAGGAGCCAGACTGTGTTATAGAAACAAAAAGATGTTTTGTATAAACCTTTCCCTGCATGGGATAGTGTCATTTTTACCTATGTGTCTTACAGGAAGCACCGAGTTCAATGTTCATGACTCAGACTCCCAGTTTCCTTCTATGCTAACCCCACCAGGCAAGAGAGTGCAAAGGCCACAGGGTGTTGCTTTGTTGCCCACGCTGGTATTAAAAGGGCCATGAGAAACCATGTAGTGCAGCCAATATTTTAAGTGTTTTCAGGATTCCTATTATTATCCAAGTAGGCAGGCATTCCGTCTCTATCCATCACAGCCCCTTGCCATTTCCTGTACTCCTACAATCTACTGGATTTATATACTTAGGCAACTTTCCTGGCTCTTCTGGAAAGCATTTATGTTTTGTAACCTACCCATTTTAGATGCAGGGAAACTGAGGTTCTAAGGAGAAGCTGAGCTGCTGTGGGTCCTGTGGTAGTAGAGGTAGGTCTAGAACTCAGCCTCTTTGAGGAGGCTGTCGTCAATTCAGTTGGCAAAAAAAACCATCCCTTAAAGCAGGGGAAGGGGGAGATTTTTGTCTCTCCACCTTCTCTTCTTTCTGCTGCTTCTCTTACTATCCGAAGAAACACAGATGAATAAATTGCTAGTACCTCACTGTAGATCTATTTCATTCTACTCCCGGCCACGCGTGTATTCGAAGTGACCATAAGGAGAGGAATGCAAAAGAATTAATTCCTGGTACCAAAATTTCACTCTGTGGCACCTGTGGTGACATTTCTGAACAGCTGTGTCTTCTCTACTTTCTTTCCCATCATACAACAATGAAGTTGCTTATCCACATAGATACAAGGCAGGCTCTTTATCACATAAAGGCAGCCACCCCTCTCCCCGCCATCTTGCCCAGTGCAAAGGGCCTAGGGCAGAGGGAGCAGGTGGTATCAGCAGCAGAAGCACCTTTAATTGTGAGCGCAGGGCCTGCTTCCTCTCATCCCACATAGATAACCCAGAAATTGCATCATGAAACTTCTTCCCCAAAAAGAAAAGGAAGGGGAGGGATAACTTAAAAAGAAGATACTTCTAATATGGTATTAGACCGCAATTCATAGGGAAATTTATGCCTGAGATATGAATTTTTGAAAATAGTTTTTTTAAAGGGAAACACTGACACATCCTTAATTATAGAGTAATAAATACCAATGGTATATTATCTTCCGATTATTTCCTTACACGGATCTCAAAGCATGCAGCTGTTTTTGAAAACTGATAATCAAGTATAATATAAGTATATTACATCTTGCACTTACAACAAACCCTTCAACTAAGCAGCCTCATGGAGCACTTAACAGTGAGAAACAGAGCTGCTTATAGTAGAAACCTAACTGAACAAATTGGCCTTGAATTGTAACTTAAGAATCACAGTCAAACTAAAATGCCTGTCCTTGCCAGGAAAGGCATTCCAAAGGCAAAAAGCAAGCCAAGTAAAAAGGCTCTGCTTCAGGATTATGGAAGCAGTGCTCAAAAGCCAGCATAACTTAATGATCAATCAGAAAAATAGAGAGCCTTAACTGCACCACTGAAGGATGCATAAAAAAGTGTACAAAGCATTAATAGTGGAATGGGGAGGCAGAATGGGATGTTAACAGAAAGCATTGAGATCTTAGAAAGCTCTATTTATTGCTTTCAATCCAGACAGCAAAGAGAAAGAGAGACAAACGTGGTCAAAGAAAAGTACGTGGACAAATGTGGGGGGGGTAGGAAAGGAAAGGAAGGTTAAACAAGGCCAATGTGATTCAGAATGAAAGGAGGGAGGAAAATATAAGAAGCCAGCTGCAATTACTAAATGTTACATTAAGAAGAGCTGAAATTGAGAGGGGGAGGTCTGCGTATTTTACTAAGTGGATTGATGTCTTCCTTGGGTGTCTGAAGTTGCAGATTTTAATTTATTTGGTGTAAGATTTTATTGTGAAATTTTTAATGGGGTTGGGGGATAACCAGGGACAATTGTAAACACTTAGAAAGTAGAAAGAGGAACATATAATACTTTTATAAATTTAACTACAATAAACAGGGTTTGGAAGCTATGGACAAAAGTAAATATTAAAAAAATAGCTGTAATAGAACTTAAAGAAAAATTAGAGGGAGGTACATACAAAAAACAAAAAGACAAACAGACAAAAAAAATGTGTGAAGCCAAGGATTTTGAAGGACTTAGGGGTGAGTTTTATTGCAGCTCTCTTTTCTCCACCCATTTAAAAAAAATAAATCACAACTCTGGCATTCCGAAACCTAGCCATGAACATCCTTTATTAATATAAACTTAAATCCTGTGCTGTTCTTTGGTGGGTGGTAAAAAAAAATGAACTAACAACAACTGGCTTAAAACAGCGGCCACAGGCTGATCCTCTCAAACACTGGGGGAAGCTATAAGGAAAAAACTCCTGATTTGCGCTTTCTCCCTATTCACTTTTCCTGAAGGATAAAGTCAAAAAAGTGGGAAGGGTGTGGCTAAGTCATAGAAGGACTAGATGCTTCAAGGGAGATTTTAAAGCTTTTCCTAAATATGTCTGAGGTGGGCTTGCAACCTGGTATGATTTGCATCACTATTTATTAATCTGCTTCTACGGAAGGTGGGAAATAAGGAAGGTTTTCTGCCTTCCACATCTAAAGAGACTAGAGCAGAAAGATAATCGTGTTCATATTGCCTGAGTGTAAAGCTGCTGTCATCTGGCTGGCAACCAGTCCACAAACGTATTGTTTCAAGCATTTGTATTGGTTCAGGCATTTGCTGGGCCAATAACGTTAGGAATCACTTAAATTGAAAATACGGATCAGGAGGTATTTAAGAATTACTGATATGAAGCTATTAATCTTGAATGCAAATAGCATTATTTGGGGTGTGGACAAATCACTTAACTGGAACCACATGAAAAAGCACTTTGAAAAAAAATTTTTTAAATGCTGTGGGGAAAATGGCATTGGTGAAAAAATACAAATGAAAAAAATGGAAAAATGCCATATATAAAAAAAAAGAAGATTGGTAAAAATTATGAAGCAAGGTGGCTTTGTTGCCATCAACCTTGTGCATCAATTGTATCAATAAAAAGACTACTAACAAAGACTCAAACTCCTCTATTTCTAAAGCTGAACCAGCAACAAGCAGGAGAAAATACAGAAGAGTGCAATGGGGGCTCAGGGTGACCCACAAAAGTCGTCTCTCATTTTAGGTTTAGAAATGAAGGCACAGAACTAGAGATTTGTAATGGTCAGTGAATGGGCTTTGGTTTCTGAACTCTCTCTACCTTCTGTGAAGAATTTAGGACATCGTGGAGTTGAACCGGTGTCTTAAATCCCAAGGACAGGGTGGATGGAGATTGTTTTGTGACCATAATTAAGAGGAAATGTATCAAAGCACACATCTCTCTTTTTTCCTCTTGAGCTGCAGAGCCATGAGGGGAACTTGTGCTTTCTGGTTGTCGCAGCTATGTTCCCTGCTTTCAATCGGATTGGCTTTTCCCCTGGATTTCTAATGCTGTGAGACCAGGCCAGAAAGCATGGAATCTACAAAATTGCAAAACTAAACGCGCGCGCGTGTGCGTGTGTGTACGAGCGCGCGCACGGTATGATTTCACTGAAGATAATAAATCGCAACACTTTGAGCACCGAATTTTAAAACTTAAAAATGCGTGAGTAATGAAGTTTTTCAGAAGCAGAAGTGTGCTGGAGCGGAGTATTTATAGACCTTTTTTGTAGAAGTTCCCCAGATCTCTGGGTGTATCAGCAAACTGTCCCACACGACGGAGCGTGCAGCTGCGATTTGGCCCCAGGCACTACCTACCCAGAGTCACTACCTAATGCATTTTACATTTGCACAGATAATAAAAGGAATGAAAAAAATAAGAGATGAGACGGGGCCTCCCCCCACCCCACCCCACCCCCCCGCAAGCGTTCTGTTTCCTTTTGTCGCGGCCGCCAGCTGACACATGGAAAATGTGGTGTACGGTTTTGCTTGCCTTTAATCTGTAATTAAGGATTCCTTGTCTGGGGCTTGCTACTTCTTTGCTCCTTCCCTCCCTGCCTCTCGGGTCCTCCGCCTTTGGTCGGGTCCGGCCCCGCGCCGCGGGCTGGGGGCTCGAGGTCACCCTGCTGGGCCGCGGGTGGGGGGCAGGCGGCCGGGCGCGCGGGGCCCCGGCCCGGAGGGGCGCTCTCCGGCCCGAGAACGTGCGCCTGGGCGCCCCCCCCCCCGACCCCCGGCTCATCCCGATCCCCGACGAGCCTGAGCCTTAGCGCCTGGGCAGATGCGCCCAAGCTGCAGAAGGCGGCAAGGGCCGCCCCGGGGGGCCCCTGGAGGCCTCCGCGGGCGCCGGGACACCGCCCACGCCGCGCGTCCTCTCCCTCGCGCCGCGGCGCCTTCGTGGCCCGCGAGCCGCAGCCCCACTCCGCGGCGGCGCCCGCCCTCGAGGTCCGCTCCATCCCGTCCAAAGGCGGTGGAGGGAGTTCTGCACTTCTCGTGGGCGCGAGGAAAGTGGGGAGGCAGGCAACGATGAGGTCACAGAGTCAGAACCGAGCCCTCTGGGCGGCGTGGAGCCCCGCGCCCAGAGCCGGGGGAGCCCCGACGCGGAGAGGCCCCGCCGGCGCGCGCACACGGGCGCTACCGCCCTCGCATCCTCGCGCCCGCGCGCGCACAGCCCAGCACGCGCCCACGGACACGGGCCGTTACCCGCGCCCGCGGCGCTGGCCCGCTGCTGCCCCGGCCGTTTGTTCAGGGCGGGAATGTTCCCGGCCCCGAAGCCCCGGGAAGGCAGCGCAGCCCTGGCGGACACAGCTCCTTTTCTCTGTTGTTCTGTGTGTCAGAATTTGGTTTCTGGAGTCGGCCGGTCTCAAGCCTCAGTGAGAAAATACGATGAAAACGCACTAAGCAAGAACAGAAATACTGATTTCTAGCCTCCTCCCTTTATTATTGTATTTTATTTTATTTTTCTTAAGCAAAATCCGAGGAGGAACTGGGGCTGAGCACGTAGACTCACCAGGCCCGGATTCTGGCTATTAATTTAAAAATACTCTTCTCCTTCTCTCGTGTATTCAGATGTATGGTTTCAATTCCACCCTCTTCCCCAGGACACTTTCCCGTTCTTCATACCTGTGTTTCGGATTGCAAACTTGATTTCTCCTCCTAACCGATAAATTGTTTTTTTTAGGAGGAGAGAAGAAGGCTTAGTCGGGCAGGAGAATATTTAGAAGCAGCACAGTGACAATTCATTTGGTCTAATTAATAGTTCAAAAATCTTGGAAAAAACATTTACCATTATTTTGAGGCTTCTAAATTTTAAAAAGAGCCTACTCCACACTGGTAGTTTTTTGTTATTAGGTATTTATTTGAGTGTACATATTTAGAATTGTATGTGTAAGAGAAAAACATGTCCCTCGAGTTTGGTTTCATCAATGCCAATGTGCATTTCTATCCATCTAGGTTGTAGCATAATTTTCTCTTTCTTTCTCACTGTTAGAGACTGTATGCTAAGGTAGTACAGGCCAATGGCCACATATACGAAACCTTTTCCTGGAGTGCTTATGACCACTCTGGCATCTGTCGCTCAGGATTTTCCCTACTCTGGTTTGAAATAGCCTTCAAATTGTAAACTTGAAGATAGGGTTGCTTGGTTGGTTGTTTAAAATGTGAACAATCTAGGGGTAAACCGAGGTAAAGGAAGGTGGCCTACTTCAGCCTACCCTTGAAAGGCTGAACAAGAACACATGGGAAGTGGGTTGAGAAAAGACTGTAAACAATGATAATCAGGGCTTTCAAAAATAATAAAGTGGATTGAAATATCTGATTCATTATTATTCATCACAGCACAACTTTGCAAATCTAAGAAGAGTGTTTGAAAACCAACTGCCTTCTATTTTGTATATCAACTCAGCAGACAGGACTCCCTTCCAAAGTGTGGCGAAAGGGTTAAAGCTATAATTTTAGAAAAGAATCTCAGGAAACGACATTAAGATGTGATTGATACATTTCCTTTTCTTTCTGGCAATACTATTTCCCAAATTAAAAATACATACTTTTTGATATCATGATAATGTTTCTCATTCTGAGTACAAGTGTCAGAGTGATTCCCGTTTGTGCAAGTGTTTTTAAAACTGCGAGGACACTTTCACTACTATGAAAGCTGACAAGCCAATGAAGGGGAACTTCTTTTAACTCCATAATAGCAGGTTATATAGTAAATGAACACTGATGGTCAAATAACCAATTATGGTATAAATATCCTTTGTTTACAGGGAGGTGTTAAATGAGCCTTTGGAGTACAAAGGATTAGGCCCATCTAAGCTCCCATTTGTTCTTCAGCCCTTTATTTCTTCCTTTAAAAAGGCCAGTGCCATTGGTAGGTAATACGCACACAGAACATACTTCTCTATGTTGATTTTAGTTTGCTTTATTTCAATGCACACTGTTGTTTACTTTTTAAAATTTAAATAAATGTCAGCATTGTATAATTTCTATGTTAACAAAGCAGTGAGCAAAATCCCTTGTATGTTTATAAAATATTATTGTTTAATTCACATAGTTTAGAAATTCCAAATGTTGAGAATAGGAAGGAGGCCAAATACCATCTGTTTATAACTATGATGCATCGTAATATGTGTACTTTTAAAAGGAGTTTGGTCAATCATGCCACTATTTTATCTGCTCAGAATATGTTGAAGATTTAAAATGCAATTTACAGGATTACTTTTAGTGCATTGCATCCAACTGTGAGTTGTAAAGAACTCGGTCTCTTCTGTTTTTCTCAAATCAATCATGTAACAGCCCCAATTAATAGGGGCTGTTAAACGTGTTGCTTTTTGCTTAGCTCCAGAATTCTTCTAACTTTGGCTCAGTCCACCTTCCTGATGCTGATAAAAACTCCAAGGACAAATGAAACAACACACTCCTAGCTGTGTCTTTCTGCCAGGAGATAGTCACTTAGAATGGGAGGCAGGGTATGGTAGCTAATAATTAGCTCACATCAGCCCTGAGAAATTACCTGTGAAACATCCTTTGGTAGTGGGTTGAAAAACATTTGACACTCCCGGTTTTAAAATAGTACTTTCTTGTCCCCAAGACTTCTGATTTAACTTACCTTTTATTTCAAATGCACCTAATTGTATACCATGTAACAAATACTTACTTGCAATAGATGAATAGTTTTATTTAAAGTTACAAACTCGAGTTATTTAGTGAGGAATTCTTCCTTTCTTTGCCAACTAGAGAAAACCAGCAACTGGGACTTCAATTCAGGGGAGCCGTAGTGTTGAAGTCCAGAGGTAGTTTTAGGGTTTCACACCATGGGGTCTCTTTTTTTTTTCCTTTTAAGATATGTATATAACATAGGTACACATACATAGTTTATGTTTTGCATACATTGAAAAATACTGTGAAAATTCTCTGTAACAAGCTTTATCCTATGCCTTAGAATATTTTTTCTTTCCAGCCCATATAGACCTACCACATTCTTTTTATTTTTTTGATTTTTTAAAAAAATATTTTTATTAAAAAAAATATAGCTAACGTACAATATTATATTAGTGTCAGGGGTACACCATAGTTATTCAACATTTATATACCTAAAGAGGTGACCACCATGATAAGTCCACGAACCGTTTGACACCGTACCACGCTATCACAATATTACTGACTATATTCCCTATACTGTACATTACATCCCCATGACTTATTTGTTTTATACTTGGAAATTTGGATCTCTTATTCCCCTTCACCTTTTCCCCCCTTTTTAAATTTTTCAATTATAGATGACATTCAATATTATTTTATATTTATTTCAGGTGTACAGCATAGGGGTTAAACATTTGTATAATTTAAGAAATTATCCCTCTGACTAATCTAGTACCCACCTGGCACAATACATAGTTATTACCATATCATTGACTATATTCCCTATAGTTTACATCCCCATGATTATTTTGTAAGTACCAATTTGTACTTTTTAATGCCTTTACCTTTTTCACCCCTTCACGTCTATTACCCTAACAAATCTAGTATTCATCGGACACCACACACAGTTATTACAATATTATTGACAATATTTCTTATGCTGTGCCCTACAGCTCCATTACTACTGTGTAACAACCATTTTGTACTTCTTAATCCCTTCCCCTTTCTCACCCACCCTTGAGGCCCCTCCCTTCTGGCAACCATCAAAATGTCCTCCGTATCTGAGTTTGTTTCTGTTTTGTCTGTTAATTTTGTTCTTAGATTCCACATATAAGCTAAATCCCATTGCATCTGTCTTTCTCTGTCTGATATACTCCACTCAGCACAATATCCTCCAGGTCCATCCATGCCACCTCAGATGGCAAGAACCCATTCCCTTCCCTGGCCGAGCAATATTCCATTATATATGTACCACCTCCTCTTTATCCATTCACCCATCGACAGACACCCTGGTGCCTTCATATCTTGGCTACTGTAAATAATGCTGCAGTGAACATATGTAGGAACACATCCCCTCGAAAAAACATTTGGGGTTTCTTTGGATAAGTACCCTGAAGTGGGATTACTGGGTCTTTCATTGTCTCTTCTTATAGCCTTTCTTTTAAAGTCTATTTTGCCTGGTTTAAGTGTTGCTACCACAGCATTTTTTTGTTGTTGTTTTTGTCATTTCCATTTTCATGAAATATCTTTTTCCATCCCTTTACTTTCTGTCTGTGTGTATCTTTCAATCTGAAGCGAGTCTTTTGTAGGCAGCATATGTAAGAGTCTTGTTTTCTTATCCATTCAGCTACCCTATCTCTTTTGAGTAGAGCATTTAATCCATTTACATTGAAAGTAATTGTTGATAGATATGTAGCTTTTGCCATTTTATTATTTATAATTTTGATTTTTTTTTCTGTCATAAATCCCTCTAAGATTCCGTGTATATTGGTTTGGTGGTGATGCACTCCTTTAGGTTTTTCTTGTCACGGAAGCTCTTTAATCGCCCTTTGATTTTAAATGATAGCCCTGCTGGGTAGAGTAGTCTTGCTTATAGGTCCTTGCTTTTCATCACATTGAATATTTTGTGTTTATCCCTTCTGGCCTGCAAAGTTTCTGTTGAGAAATCAGCTGACAGTCTTATGGTAGCTCCCTTATAAGTTACTAGTAGCCTTTCTCTTGCTGCTTTTAGGATTCTCTCTTTGCCTTTAACTTTTTCCATTTTCATTATAATGTGTCTAGGTGTGGGCCGGTTTAGGTTCATCCTGTTTGGGACTCTCTGTACTTCCTAGACTTGTATGTCTATTTCCTTCCCCAAGGTAAGAAAGTTTTCAGTCATTATTTCTTCAAATAGGTTCTTAATCTCTTGCTTTCTCTCTTCTCCTTCTGATACCCTTATAATAATGTGAATGTTGTTATGCTTGATGCTGTCCCAGAGATCTCTATCCTCACTTTTTTGGATTTTATTTTTTCTTTACTATTCTGATTGGGTGTTTTCTCCGACCTTGTCTTCCAAATCACTGATTTGATCCTTTGTTTCATCTAGTCTGCTGGTGATTCCTTCTAATGCATTCTTCATTTTAATTATTGTATTCTACACTTCTGAGGGTTCTTTTTTTATGGCTTTTATGTCCATTTTCATGCTTGTTATTTCTTTGTTCAAGTTCTCACTGAGTTCTTTGAGCATCCTTATGACCATTGTTTTGAACTGTCTCCCATAGGTTGCTTACCTCCATTTCATTTAGTTCTTTTTCTGGAGTTTTCTCCTGTTCCCTCATTTGGGACACATTTTTTTGTTACTTCATTTTGTTTGCCTCTCTGTGTTTGTTTCTGTTAGGTAGATCTGCTATGTCTCCCAGTGTTCGCTAGGTGGCCTTACGTAGTAGGTGTCCTGTGGTGCCCAGTGGCACAGTCTCCCTGGTCACCTGCTCTGGGTGCTCCAGGGGTGTTTCTTGTGTGGATTGTGTGTTCCCTCCTGTTATAGTTAAGCCTTGGTAGCTATTGGCATGTCAGTGGGTGGGATTGGCCTTCAGGCTGATTGGCTGTGGGGTTTATCCACGTCCACAGCTTATAGGCTGCCATGCAGGGGATTTACACCTCTAAGTGGGATTCACCCCATGGGGTCTAGTGCCTGTTGAGGACCACCCTTTGTGTATGGTGCTTGTGGGGCTAATTGGGCAGTGTTCTGCTGTGGTCTGAAGCCAACCTCCAAGTGTGTTGATTCTGGGACCTTCTGGGAAGGGCTCCGGTGCAGGCCCAGGTCACCACTGCCTGTGGCTATTTGGGGACTATCTGGTAGGAGTTACAAAGTGATCCAAAGTTATTAGCTGCCTGTGCTAAATAAACCTGGAGGCGCATGGGAAAGCCCATACTACTGAACTGAGGCTGTCTGCCACCACTACTAGACCTGGGGTAGCTCTGCAAAAAGCCAAAACATTCCAAGGCCTGCTGCTACCTGCTGGCTCCCTCATATGGTTCAGCCGCTGATAGAGCCTCATGAGGCAGGGTCTCAGGGAGTCTCTTGAATGGGAAGAGTTGTGGTCACCAGGTTAATGTAAATTCTGGTTTGGTGCCAGTGCTGAGCCTGGAGCTACTCAGCAAAAGTCTCAGAGCACACTGAGGTCAGTTGGCACCCACCAGGAGCCTACCAGACTCTGATAGTTTTCTAAGAGTGTGATGTGGGTGGGGCTGGCTGCTCACAGAGAAAGTGCCTCCAGCCGTGCTGAGTTGGGTGGGTGGAGTCCTGGCTGAATCAGCAGGGTGGAGCAGCGGAGCTCACCAGGCCAATCAGATTCAGATTTGGCCTGTGGGAGTGGGTTCAACAAGGAAAGATGGCGCCTGCCTGCCAGCTGCACAGGAAGAGAACTTCCTACAGGGAAGATGTCAACTATTCTCCAGTTTTTCCCCGCCCTGCCCCGCGGAAGCCACACACCTCAGTCTGCACCCCTGTATGTCTCCGAGGCCTCCCAAGTCACTGTCCTTCCGCTGGAGCCCCAGGTGAGTGCCTGCGAGAGAGTGAGTCTGTGCGCGGGCTATTTAAGAGGACGTCTGGGTTGCCCAGAGCCTTCTGTCCCACCTGGAAGGTTGGAATCCCCACTATTTTTCACTGCCAGATGTTGTGGAAACTCCTCTTCCCATCAAAAGTAGTCCGGGCTGGGGAGCATGGGGTGGGGGCTGGGGTCCTTCACTCCTCCAGGGGGAACCTCCATGGCCACGTTATTCCTCCCAATTCTCAACTGCCATATGGAGGTTTGGGGCCCATTCTGCATCTCTGCCCCTCCTACCAGTCTTGATGTGGCTTCTTCTTTATATTTTTAGTTATACGACTTCTGTTTGACTAGACTTCAGATGGTTCCCCAGGTTGATTGTTCTATAATTTAGTTGTAATTTTAATGTGTTAATGGAAGGACATAGACACAATGTTTATCTATTCCGCCATCTTGGATCTCCCTTGGGATCTCTTTCAAATATTCATATGACTTGAAAAAATTTGAAAATGTGGTGAAAACATTTATTAGCAAGTGATGGTTGCTTGATTGATTTTTTAGCAAGGTAGAATCAGTAAGAACTATACCTTGAAATGCTTTTATAGACAAACACATGCAGAAATGTGAAAACATGCTCTGAATAAGCTGGGATTGTTCTGGATGTATTTCTTCTCATTTGAATGTTCAATGGGTTCTGTATGAAGTGGTTTCTCTGTCCATTTACCGGTATCTGTTTTCTCAAACATTTTAGTTTTAGGAGCTTCTTCTAAAATTCTATCAACCAAGAATACTTACTTACACATAATTTACAACATTAAGAGTACCTTATCCAAGTAAACAAACTGAGCTATATACACTTTTTAAAATCTAAGTGTTACATTTTAAAAGTCTGTTTGTTTTCTTCCTAGTCAGATTCCCTCTCCCACCCCACAAATTAATCCACTGGGTCTTTATGTTATAGAGATATGCTCAGTCTTATTTTCCTTTGAATTCAAATAAGAAAATGCCAGACTACTTTTTCCTAAGTAATTGCTCAAGTGTACAGTGTAGAAGAGAGAGTACAAAAAAGAGAGAAATGTGAAGAGAAGAGAAAAGAAATTGGAGAAAGTGAAGGGGAAAGAAAGGTGAGAGAAACACTAGAACTAGGATAAAAGAGGCTTGTCAAGGAAAGCTTTCAAAATTGCTTTGAGAAGAATAAAACATAATCATTAAAAGCATCATTATTTCCAAATAAAACTTAGACTGTTGCATGCACATATTAAAGAGCTAAGGGAAACTCTTTGGTGAAACCTGAGTGATAATTGTGGACCCATTTTTCCATTCAAGTCCAACTGTCTTATGTGAAGCTTGTGCTAGACATCTGTGTTCACACTGTGGGAGTGAGAAGAGGAGGAAGAGAGACATTCTTTGCCTTTAAAGCATTTATAACCTAGAAGTAAGCTATTGTATAAATACATAAAATAAACAAGACAACGAATAAGCAAGAAGACAATAAAAAATAAACAAGAATTATACATAATTATGCAATTATGTATAATTCATTGTTGCATGTTACCTACTGTAGGTGTAAAAATAAAGACAATTTTAAATGGAGGGTGTATTTAGACATGCTATCTTTTTGAGTACCTTGCCTAGCAGTAATTTCTAAAGAAGTTAAGCAAGTCTTTAAATGAATAAAACCTTTGTAACTCTCCAAGTCTTATGAATTTCAGTAGCTATATAATTGAGATTGAAATTGGCATGTGGGTACACATTTCATATTTAAAGCTGACTTAGAACCATAGCAAAGACACACGTATGCACATAAGTCATTGTATAGTCATGTTTTCTTGACAACCAAAATCACTTTATAAAATATACTTTAATAAGTTACTATAGAGCCCTGAAGTAAAACCATATAACTTAACCAATACTGTGTGGGCATTTATAGATATCATATTTAAATTGGGTAAAAGATTAAAGCAAGGAATTAAGAATAAGAAAAATACCTGGGAAACTATTTTTTCTTCCAATTAATCTAAAACATTCTAGTAGCTTTTCTTTATTTTGCTTTTTATGAAGAATTATTGACCCAAAGAAAAGTCAGATGAGTACTACAACTCAACAAACAGTAATAGCAACAACAACAAATTGCTTTTTTAGGAGAGAAATACGAAAAGTAGTAAATTCACCCATTTTAAAAATTAAGAAAAGACATAAAATTTAATGCGCACAATAAATAATAAATATTTTTCAGTTTCATGTGATGGCTAATTAAAGAAAAAGCCCATGTGGAAATTTTGGAAGAGAGATGAATATAATAAGGTAATTAACTCTTTGCTCCTTCAGCTTTAAAGAAGAGAGAACAGGGTAAGATTTCTTTTAAGTTTGAGCCTGCAACAACCTCAGAGATCAAATTTGTCTCTATAAAAGAAGTAAAAGCCCCGTTCTTGTTATTGGCCCCACTCTGACCTTGGCAATCCACAGTCTCAGTCCCTGGGATCTTTTAATTCCTGCCTTTTATCAGATAGTCAGCAGCTGGGTTCTTGCTTTGTTCTCTTGGGCCTTCCATGATGGAATCTACTATTTGATATTCATTCTACTACATTTGGGAAATTCTTGATAGTTGAAGATGTACTTTTTCATCCATCATCTCATTTAGTCTTTATAATAGTCTTCTGATGTAAGTAAACCATAGCTTTAGTCCTAAACCTCAGAAAAAGGAACTCAAAATCATGCTGCTAGTACATTGCTGAGTTGGGCTAGAAGTCATAACACATAGTGCTCATTTTCTCCCTTTCCTCTAGACTGGACTTCATGCTTTGTTCTTCATTTGAATTGTGGGCATAAGAATAAATTACAATTATGCTTTTTGTATTAGAAGGAAAGAAGAAGTAAAAGGAGGAGCAGAAGCAGAAGGAAGATGGGGAAAAGAAGAAGAAAGAAAAGGAGAAAAAATCCAAAACAATCGCTGCCGAGTTATCTGTGAAGTGGAGAAGGATATTTAAATTGCTCCCCTTCTACTAACAGAAATTATTAAGGAGGGAAGCACTTCTGAAAATTTATATCATATAAAGGAAAAAACTAATTCCAAAGCTATAGCAGAGCTTTGTGTTTTACAGGAGAGAAACTTGAAGTAGATAATCCATTGACAGGGCTCCTTAATGAGTTCTTGGCCATACCTAAGTAAGCCACAAGCTTGATTTTGAGTTTAAGATGGAGAATTACTCTGTTTGTGAAATTAATAGGAATTTGGGGAAACTGAAAAAAAAAAAAAAACTGGTAGAGAAGAAAAGAAAATGGTCTTGGGATAGAGAAACAAGCTAAGACTTAAAGATAACATATCCAGCAACAAATTCCGTATGGTGGGCTATAATTGATGTGTTTGTTTGTTTGTTTGTTTTTGTTTGTTTGTTTTAGAGCAATATATTGCACTCAGTTGTAAGCTGAGGCTCCAATATAATCTCCATGGAAACCTCCACTGAAAGTCTGAGACGTAAAACTGACTTGATTTACTTCCACCTTGAAGAATGAAGGCATAGGGAAGGTAGATGTGGGTGACACTGCAGCAGGCATGATTTAAAATACATAGAATTTTGTAGAAGCAGGAAATAAGCATAAGAGATGAGTAGCAGAAATGGAAGCCCTCCGGGTGAACACTAAGAAACAAACAAACAAATCCCCCATAATATAGGAGGTCTTGGGAAAAAAATCAGCTTATTATTGATGTTATAGACATTTGATATTTTTAGCTGTTCAACATCTACCTAACGTTCTATAGGAATCTAAAGTTCTGTTTGAGGAACTCAGTCTTTCTTACTGAATGTAATCACCCCTGGGAACTGAATCTTTTTTTTCTTTCTTTAAATTAAAGTTAATTGGTGAGACAATTGTTAGTAAAGTTACATAGATTTCAGGTGTACAATTCTGTAATACATTATCTATATCTCACATTGTGTGTTCCTCACCCAGAGTCAGTTCTCTTTCTATCACCATATATTAGACCCCATTTATCCTCTTCTAGAGCCCCGCTCTCGCCTCCCCCTTTACCCTCTGGTAACCGCTAAACTATTGTCTATGTCTATGAGTTTTTCTTCTTTCAATTATTTGTCTTGTTCTTTTGTTGTTTTCGGTTTATATACCACATATCAGTGAAATCATAGGGTTCTCTACTTTTTCTGTCTGACTTATTTCACTTAGCATTATAATCTCAAGATTCATCCGTGTTGTCACAAATGGTGACATTTCATCTTTTCTTACCGCCGAAGGGAACTGAATCTTGCCTTGAATAGAGGAACAAGAAAACAACATTGAAATTCCCACCCATCTGACCTGGAACAACCCAACAAGACTTTTTCCACCCAAACACAGCTGTTGGGTTTGGCTACCTAACTTCCAGCTTCTAGGGTTCCTCCCAATTCCCAGCTTGCATGTCCAGCATCCCTTTGATACGGTTCTGGATCCATTAGGATTCTGTCAGGTGCAAACACCAGAAAGACCTGGCTCAACTGAATTGCTCAGTAAGGGAAAATGATAATTTCAGACAGCAAAAATTATGGATGTAAATAGCTACATCTTTCCACTTTTTCATCCTGACATGTTACCTTCTTTTTGGCTGCCTCCCAATATTGTCAAGAGGGCTACAGAAATCTAGCCATCACAACCTTACCGCATCCCTTTTTCCAGATGCAGGAGAGGAGACCTTTCTTGCTTATGTTTAAACTGATAGTGGGAATGGTGAATGTCTTCTACCAATCAGTACCTAACCCTGAACTGCAGAGGTAAGGGATAGACCCATGAACAAAATTAGCATGAGGTTCACAAAGACAAGAGGGAGAAAATTGCTGTTGGGTAGGCAAAGCATATTGCAACTTCCTCCTATAAATACGTTTATGTCTAGTTTAGTCGGATTTGGTCTCTGCGGTTTGCAAACAAATAATTATAATTAATATATTTGGTTATAGCTACTACTGGCATTATTTAAATTAAACAGCTTTCTTGAAATAGATATACATCATGACCACAGTGGTCGTGGAGCCAATTCATTTGGTTCACCGTGACGGAAATGGAACATGGTGCTTGTGTTTATGAATTGAGTTTTAAATGCACACCCCACAGACATTCGCTGCTATCCCCATAGTGGTTTCTTTAATGTAGAGTTACTGTCAAGATTGTTAATGCTTAGAGGTTAGTTCAGCCCTATGTATTAATTTTTATAAATGTTTCCTTATCGATATGTTTACAATTTAAATATCTTTAAATGTTTTTGATAACTTTTGATCAAGAACTACAGACAATATTCCATTGTGGAAATATATATATATATATATATATATATATATATATATATATATATATATATATATATATATATATATATTTTGTTGTTGTTGTTGTTGTTGTTCTCTGAATTTGTTCTCTGAATTTTGTTCTCAGTTTATTCTCTGAATGTATGAATGTGTTTCTGTTTAGTTTTTTGTGTTCATTTGTTTTTTAGATTAAAAGTTGAAAACACTAATTCAAAAAGATAAAGGCACTCATATGTTCATTGAAGCATTATTTACAATAGCAAAATTGCCAAGTTATGGAAACAACCTAGGAGTTCATCAAGGGACAAATAGATAAAGAAGATGTGATATATATATGAGCTGATTTTACTTTCAGTGTTCTTTCTTTTTCTTTTCTTTCTTTTTTTTTTTTTGATGTATGTGAAGAAATTACTTGGATTTTAAAAATGTATATTTTAATCTTCTAGATGTCAAGTATTTACTGACCATGACTTTAAATTTCCTAGTAATAATTTTCCAAAAATGTTTGGTGTCTCATTTTTACATTTATTGATGCATTCCTTTTTTTTCATTCAGTAATTCATTTAGTCATTAGTTTCCTCTTTATTAATAATATTGTTTTTAGGTACCTAATATGTATGTGGAAGGCACTGGGTTAGTAAGAAACACAAACAATGCTAACCCTTTGTGTAACCTAAAGCCTAAAGCATGTATTGTTTCCATTCTCTAACATTTTTAAAAGGGGAGCAATGGGAAGAAGGAGCGCATGATCATTCCCAATCTTTCCTCATCTTGCTGACTTGCTTTCTTGTGTTCTGAGGTGAGTCCTGCTTTAAGAGTCTGGCTTTGACAAGCAAGTTCTTTGGGGCTTTATGCATGAGAATGGGGAGGAAAGGGAGAAAGAACAAAAGTTCAACAGGTTAAATTTGGGGAAGAAGGTTATCTTGATTAGAGGCTGGAATGTGAAGACAGATGTGAAGGAGCAGAAGCAGCTGCTGTGCATGAACTACTGGTTGGGGGAGGCAAAGAGATTTTTAAGGATCTCTGTGCCCTTCATCTTGTTTAAGAAAAACGATGAAGCATTTGAGTTATTCCAAAATTATCTTTGGTTGCTGCACTATTTGTTTTCCCTAACAATGATGTTGTTCATGTGGGTTATTATTTTGTAGTGCCCAGGACTCTATTTGATTGCAAGTGACAGAAATCAACTCATATTAATCAGGCATAAAATTTGGCTTATGTGTTGAAAAATCCTAGAACATGATCTTGGGCATTATAAGAACTCCATGCTCAAGCACCATCCTCTGGGATTTGTCTCAGTCTTTCTCTTCCCCACCCCACCCCCTGCCCCCGGCATATTTTCTGTCTTTAGAAGGTTGTCTTGATGTGGTAAGAAAGATGACTCTTGTGTATTTCACATGATTATTACAGCCTCAGAGGCCAGAATCTATTATATCTAGCATTCAAATCTCACCTTGGTAAAAATGACACTTATTCACTCCACCTAGGTCTCTTTTCTACACTTGTGATAGGGGATTGAGGAGAACTAAGCAAGACATGATTTCAGATGACTTCTCCAGTGCTAAATTGGAATGGTCCTTCAATCCATGTTAAAGATTTCCAGCTATCAGGCAGAGGAGTTAGTTGTGGTATAGTTGACATTGTATCCTTGTTAAACAAAGGTCCTGTTAGTTGCAGTATTTATACTACTATCACCATACAAAGTTGAATTTTAAGTTAAGTTTAGATCTCTACTTGTTTTTTCAATTGTGATTCAAAGGATTACACTCCACAGTAGCTTTAAAGAAAATCATGAAAGTAGAGCTAACATTCATCACTGGAAAAGTGATGGACTTGTACTTAAATGTCATCTGGAATATTCAAGTCCTTTGCAGACACCTTAACATGGAAAAATACCCACCAAGAGATAAACCTCTGTCTCCTTTTGTTATTGAGACATATTCAAAAGGATCAGAATTGCCTGTCACCTACAATACAGCAAAATGGGCATTATAAACAGATTGTCAGATTTCCAACCTAGAGAGGTTCATGCATTGTGAAGGATGTCAACTATCTATCAAAAACTACCTGTTCATTTATATAAAAAGATTTTATTTTCCAATATTAAGAGAGTCAGTTATAGGGGTAATGGGGGGAGGGGAATGTCAGAGTTATCTAAATTGAGAGTGCAAGTAGAAATCTAGTATTCTTTTGCATGCCTAAAAAGTACACAAGCATTGCAGAGGTCAAGATCCTGAACTCAAGATATACATACATATGTATATACGTATATCCATATATACATATATACATATACACATATATGTATATATGTGTATATGTATGACTGGTAAGTGAGAAGATGTGCATGACTTATGGTGATCAAAAGTGACTGAAGAGATACTTTAGACTTGGACTGTGATGATTTGCTCATAATACAGAAGAAGGTGGTATATCTTTGTATAGACAAACAAATTTGGGTAACTTATTATAAGAAAACAAAATAAAAATTTGTGTATATACTGTTCACTGTGGTTACAATAGATTGAGGTAATGGTTCCCAATTCCTCCCCATTACAGAATTATACATGTATGCCCTTTTCCATGTGACTTTGCAGTGCCCCTTCTCGAGGAGGCATGGTGCTGTCCCTAAGCCATGGAGGTTGGGGCTTGGCAGTGACTTGATTTAAGCAATGGAATTTGGTGGAAGTGACAGTGTGCCTGTTCCAAGCTGAGTGTTTAACAGGCATTGCAGGTTCCCTCCACTTGAACTTCTATTGTTCACTAGAATACCATGGACTGGGTAGTCACCAGTCCAAGGAGAATGTGGAGGGGCATACATGAAGCAGACTTAACCTAGCCTGCAGCCTGGAGCCCAGAACTGGGATCCTGAAATTCAGTCTTGTACAAGTGAACTGCAGCAACTGATAGACTTTTGAGGAGGAAATAAATGCTTGTTGTTTTAAGTCACTGAACTGTGGTGTAGTTTTTTTGTTTTGTTTTGTTTTTTATTTTTTTTTATGTAGCATTATTTATAATAGCAATAGCTGACTAACAGAGTAGTACTTCTTTCGTCTCCCTACAATTGTTTTGAAACTGATGGTGCACCTAACAACTCATAGCATTGTAGGGTGAAGGAAATTTATTAATTATACAAATTTTTTGTTTAATTAGAATTATTGTTTAATTAGAATTATAGGAAGTGGTATAAAAGGAATAAGAACACAAAACACAGACACCTAATCTGATCTTAGAGTCTGGAAATGTTTCTCTGAGGAAGTGACATTAAACTTGAGACCTAGTCTTTGACTGAGCAAAGTTGGAGGTAGAGGAAGAGGCATTCCCAATGAAGTGAATAGTCTTTGTGAAGACTGTAAGGCAAGAAAAAGAAGCTCACTGCATACAACGAAGTATCTGGAAAGCAGAGAAGAAACAGGAAAGTGCCAAGAGAAGAAGAGAGGTTGTGAGATTCAGTTTACCACAGTGTTATAGGCTAAATTATGTCTCTCCCTAAATTCGTATATTAAAGGTCCCATACCCAGCACTTCATAATGTGACTGTATTTGGAGATAGGATGTTTAAAGTTAAAATTAGGTTGCAAGGGCAAGCACTAAGCCAATCTGAATGGTTTCCTTATAAGAAGAGGAGATGAAAACACAGATACACGGAAGAAGAAATTAACCCTGCCAACATCTTGATCTTGGATTTCTTGTCTCCAGATTCCAGAATTGTGAGAAAGTAAGTTTATGTTGTCTAGGTCAAATAGTCTGTGGTACTTTGTCACTCTGTATTAGTCTGTTCAGAATGCTATAACAAAAATACCCTAGACTTAGATGGCTAATAAAATAGTACTCTTTCACAGTTTTGGAGGCTGTGAAGTTTAAGGTGAAGGTGCAGGAAGATTCAGTGTCTGGTGAGAGCCTGCTTTCTTGTTCATAGACTGTCCTCTTCTTGCTGTGTTCTCAAATGGTAGAAAGTTATAAGGACATTAAACTTATTTGTGAGGGCTCCACCCTTATAATCTAGTCACTTCTGAAAGGCTCTGCCTCCTAAGAGCATCACATTGGGGCTTAGGATTTCAACATATGAATTGGGGCAGGGCAGGAGGGGAGTGCCACAAACACTTAGTCTTTAGCAAACAAATACACACTGTAAGCCCAGTGCCAAGCACTGTGCCCATAAATAGTAGCTGCTCAGTATATTTTTGTTGGATTATTTAAATGGTAAAAAGGAATAGGCCATATGAAATAGACAATATTAAGGATTTTTAAAATTTTTATTGTATCTAAAGAGCAATGGAAATTTCATTGATAATTATATGCAAAAAAAAGGTAAATTTATGAGATTTAGGTTTTTGGAAGTTTCCTCTGGCTACAGTACAAGTAATGGATTGGAGGGGAGGAGAATTAGGAGCTTGTCACAGTAGTCCAGAGGAAGATGATGGAGGCTTTCATTAAAGTAGAGCAGTAGCCATGGTGACAAGTGGATTGGTTCAAGATGCATTCGGTAGAGAAATCAATGGGGCTTGGTGATTGATTGGACATTGAAGGTGAAGGAGGAATCAGAATGACTTCCTAGTTTGTAAAATTGAGATGGGGAACACTGGAGCAGAACCAGATTTGTGAAGAAGCTCACCAGAATGGTTTGCAGCAAGTTGAATTTGAGATGCCTATAGGACATCAAGAAGAGACTTCCAGTTATAGAATTACTGTGGTACAGATATCCTGAATATTCTCACACTAAAAGTCCTGGAAATACCAGATACAATAAAATAAACACTCTTCAATCCGTAATTGAGTTTGCAAGAAAGTAAGATGGCCAAAAGAGAAAGAACACTGAGAGCCCACGTGATAATCCCATGAACTAACAGGCAAATTGTAGGAGCTGTAGTGGGCTAGGGTGGAGGTTATGTCTCAGAAATCTGGGAGTTTTCATTTTCATATTCAGAGAGACACCAAAGACAAGGCTTTAGAAATTCTGGAGGGAGGTGAGGGGTTGAAACTGAACCTCTTACATAAATCCATGATCAATTAAAGGCTACCCCTTCAGTGAAATGGGAGACTAGAAATAATGTGCACACTAGCAAAAGAGAAAACAAGGAAACAAGTTAGGTAGGCCTAGGTTCATGGTGGAAAATAAGACTCCCCAGAGAAACTGTAATCACAAACTCATACCTCATATAAGCTTAGTGCTCAAACTGTATGACCCTGAACATTCCACAGTGAGATGTCAATGTATTCCAGCAGAAGCAAACTGAAAACAAATCTGGTCTGATAAAACTTCAGCCCAGGTCATAAATGATGCTTTCAAATGAAGCCCATCAAAGATAAGCTCACCATCCAAAGTTACAAAACATACGAGGTAACAATGCACCCACCTTGAGAGAATTAGGAAAGATTGAAAGCAGAAGAATTATACTCTCAAGACATTTTAGATAACAGAATTATCTGGGGAAATTATAAGATACATAGATTTAAAATGTTTAAAACATTAAAAAAGAAAAACAAAAGCATTGAAAACAAGGTACAAATAGATTTAAAAAAGAACCAATTAGAAATTCTAGAATTGCAAAATATGACCCTTGAAGTTAAAGGAAATTGATGGCTTTACGGGCATATTAGATGCAGCTTAGAAAGAATTAATGAACTAGAATGTAGATCTGAGATGATAAAGAAATTATACATATATATATATATATATATTTGTACATATATATAATTGTGTATATATAACATGTACTTGCAATATGTACATATTGCAACCTTGAGCCCAACAGTTTGAGAATATGAAATCTTCTCCAGAAAACTTGGTGCATTAACCAAATTGGCTACTAATGAGTCCTCAAAGAAAATATCAACAAATACCAGCATTGATCTGAATATGATTAATTTATAAATTAGAAAAATAGAGCTGAAGACACTGTCATTAAATTAGAAATCAACAATAAAGTTCCCCAATATATTTGAAATTGCAAAATACACATAAACTAACTCATGAGTTGAAGAATTGAAGAACAATGAAAACATTACAAGCCAAAACTTGCTGATACTTCTTCTCCTTCCTGAATAATTTAGTCCTAATGCCATTACCTGAGACAGAGCAAGGTAGGAGGAACTGCAGTGGCCCAGAGGAGGATATCAATGAGGAGAACATCCACTCAGGATGACAGGCGGACTAGCATGAGGAATCAGCCTAAACAAGATGAAAAGATTTTGGAATAATAAAATGGTCAGTGTTTTGCACCCAATATTAAAAGAAGACCCCAAGGGCTAACGAAGGAAAGAAAAGAAGAAAATGGGCAGAAAGAAAGCATAGAACTTAAACATTGGTGGTGTCTCTGTGAAGGGACTTTGGCCCTGACCCTCCCTCACCAGATCTGGGAGAAATGTCCATGGTGAGGAGAATTTGGGAGCTGAAAGCTATCTGGTCCTGTATCTTAGGGGGAACCCACGGAGGCCTCCCTCACAGATTCCCCTGTGCCCACCATAACACAGGGGCAGTAGAAGAAAAGTGGTTGTGTGGGTGTTCAGATAACCAATCAGAGAGAGTCTCTGTGTTCCTGACATCCCAATGAGTCTTTGAAAGAGACACATAGTTTCTATAGGCTCCCAAAACTGAGAACATTTAGTCTAAGAAATAGGGTTAGGGTAGTGTTAGACAACTGAATAATGTTCATATAGGATGGTGACATCTTGGACACTTGTATGGATCAAACCAGAGAGCCAGAACTGGTAACACATCTCTCAAGGAGTGTCAGCATGAATAGATGATAGCTCCCATTCTAGCACCCTGTTTCTTTGTATACTATTCTGGACAGAGTCTCACAAATATCCCAATGGCTCTTTTACAAGTTATGAGATGGGTGGGTGGATGGATGGATGGATGGATGGATAATAAAAGTAAATGGATAATAATAAATTATATTAATCTAAAAGTCGCTGTTATAGAACTTTATGCAGCTAAGAATGTCATTAAGAGAATAGCTAAATTACACTTATTTACTCATGCCCACTCACACTGCTTTTCAAGATCAGTAACAACTAAGACTGGGAGAAGAATGGGTTCTTATACCATTTTCATCTGCAGCTGAAGTAGTCGCAAGGTCAGTAGATAAAGTAAGTGGCTTTGCAAAAATGTACATTGGAAAAAAAAATATCATTGGGAGTTTCAGACACTGAAAAGTGTTTAAAAAAAGACATTTCTCCCAAATTTGCTTGTTTACTGACAAAAAATAAAGGGCACTTGAATTATTTTCTGCCCTGTTTGAAATTATCTCTTTTTATCTTGGCCTTGCTAGGTTTTTATTGTATACCTAGGGAGATTTTCATGGAAGCAAATTTGTAATTCTAAAGCAGTCTACAAATGTACACTCACACAAGCATAACCAAACCACAATTTTATGCAGATTTTTTTCTCTATCTTAGAGTGTGCAGTTTTTAAAGGAAAATGTGGATGCAGTGGCGTGTCACAACTGCTATTAGAGAAGTCCGAGGGAAAGGAGTACAGCTTGATGATCAACCTTGGCAGTCCCCACATACAGTGTGATTATATTGTAATACTGTTTGATGCAATCGTATGTTTGATCAGTTTCAAGAGATGAATATCACTTCACTTCAAACAATATGATACAGTCTCATTGTATGGAATTATGGCTGCTGTCAATCAGCATATGGTATAACCCTTAAAGTGCCATCTTTGGGGAATGTCATAAAAATGATTGCAACACTTGCATTAATTAGTAAGTTTTTGCACTAAAACAAAGAAAAACCTGTTAAGACAATTTATCTGCTATATCTCTGTTCATTTTTCTCATCATATAAGCAAGTATATACCCATATATGCATACATTTAACTAATTAGCTCAACTTTTTAGAGTAGCCATGCTAATAAAAATTCTATCACGAGTATGAGCCCTCCCGTATGGATCAGTGAGCTACATTTTCTATATTTTGTTTTATGGTCCCCAAATGTACCCCCACCTTGAATGATCCTAAGTGAGGGGTGGATACAAAGTAAGGACAAACATTAAATTATCACTAGATCTATATTCTTGACTAAACAAACTCAGAATTTAAGCTCATCAAACGACAAAAAAGTGGCATATGGATATGTTTTGATATGATAAATACAAACTTACAGAGTCTTTTGAATGGCATTAATTTCACTTTGTCAATGTTAATTGTTAGATACAACATTTTGAGGGAATAAGAATTATGATTTTTTTTACTCTAGCTATGGAATATTTTCCCTCTTGGTTGAGGTTGTGTTTCTGTTATCAGTTATTCCTTTGTCTTAGGTTTTGCCATTGCCACCCCGTTATACCTATTATTTCAATTTTTCCCAATGTATACCTGATTTGAGACATTAGTGCTTTATCATGGTACATACTAATTTTACCTGAGACTTAACACACTTTCCCAAGGTAACTAATACTACAGACTTACCGGGTTTCCCTGAAAATAAGACCTAGCCGGAGAGTCAGCTCTAATGCGTCTTTTGGAGCAAAAATTAATATAAAAACTGGTCTTATTTTACTATAATACAAGACCAGGTCTTATATAATATAACAAGACCAGGTATACTATAATATAATGTAATGTAATATAATACAATATAATATACCGGGTCTTATATTAATTTTTGCTCCAAAAGATGCATTAGAGTTGATGGTCTGGCTAGGTCTTATTTTCGGGGAAACACGGTAATCGTGTTTGTTGATAGTGTACATGTCATTGGAGTATTATGAGTCTTTTCCCCCAAGGAATTCCTCTCCGACCGTGTCTCCTGGCATTTTCCTTTCCACTTTTCCCCAGTGGCCTCTAAGCCCATTTTCAACTGAGCAATCCCTTGCTGTTACAGGTAGCTTTTCAGATAATATCCAATGATCCCTGCCTCCCAGTATTCACACACTTGTGTGATTTTCTCCCTTGTGTGAGAGTGGCCCGAACCTGGTGACTTGGCTTTTGATGACTAGAACATGGCCAAAATGATTGGATGTCGCTTTCATGATTAGATATTCCGAGACTGACTTCTGTCTTGCTAGCAGTCTCTCTCTTGCTGGCTTTCATGAACGAGGCTTCCATTTTGGAGAGCCCCATGTGGCAAGAAACTGAGGGCAGCCTCTGGCCAACAGCCAGCAAGGAAATAAGACACTCATTCCAATAGTCCATGAGGAAGTGAATCCAGACAACTACTAATGTGAGCTTGGAAGCAGATTCTGCCTCAGTTGAACCTTGATGTAACTGGCACGAGATGACATCTAGATCGTAGCTTTATGAGAGACCCTGAAGCAAGAGACCCTGCTGTGCATTGATTCTAAACCCACAGAAACTGTGAAATAGTAAATGTGCGTGGTTTTATGCCACTAATCTTTGGGTTTATTTGTTACATGGCAGTAGACAACTACCACAACAACTACCTCTTAGTGAACAGACTTGGTAGCTCAGTACAGCTCCATTTGTAGTGAGTAGTAAAATAGTGCAGTAGAGCTAGAGATCTTTTGCCTTCAAAATACAGAAGGTTTTATACTCACTGCAGGCTCTGTGGAAGTGCTGACCAAGTCTGCAAAGAAACCTATGACATCTCTAGGACCTTCCCTCAAAGATCTACCATTATTCATGGGTAAGAGGTATTGACCAGTGCTTAGTCTTTGGGGTAGGATGGCACAGCTTTGAAGTGTAAAGATGTTTGTTTTTCCAAGGCAAGGTTTGGCACATACACTGACTGGGACTATGGAAATATAAAATGGTTTTTATTCATGTCACCACTGCCGTATTCTTAGACACATCTGTCTTGTTTCACAGATTCTTTTTTACATTATCACCTCATGTCAGGAGCTGGTTGAGTTCTAGGCTACGTGGGAGAATTGTTAACAATCCCATGAAAGTCTTCAAAGAAATTAGAGGTAAGTTGTCTTTTTGCCAGTAGCTAACAAGATTTGAAGAATGGGTCCTGCAACAGAAATATACAATTCATGAATTATTTTATTATGTATTCAATTATCCACATTAATAAAGGGGAACAGTGATGAAAAGTATTTAGTCAATAACCAAATGCTTTTTATTTTGATGTATATATATATTATATATTTTGTATATATAGTTATATATGTATATATATATATATATGATCTCCCCTAAATGTGTTTAATCTGCCATTACAATCTACTTTTCTTAATTCATATCTACTGCTGGTGCAAAGAGACAACCAGTTAAGTCGGAGAGGGAAGTCAGTTTGGCAATGAACATGTTCCATGGGTGGGCCATGTGTGATTTATCAAGAATTGATTTATTTAAAAGGTCCCTAAGTAGTCTAGGATTTAAAACAACAATGGAAAATAAAATGAGACTTTTGTGCCTAATAGATTAACAAAGATTTTTTAAAATGAATTATATCCAGGCTAGATTATAGGGGAAATGGCTTATATACAGTTGGTGGGAGTATAAATTGGCACAACATTTTTGGAAAGTAATTTAAAAAAATAACTTCAACATTTTAAGTCCATTTCATGTGTAGGAATTTATGCCAAGAAAATAAATCTAAACTTGCAAAGATGTTAAAAGATGTTTGTTGAAGCACTGTTTATAAGAATACTCATTTAATGCAACCTAAATATCTGTCAATAGAGTTAAATACATTATGAAATATACAAAATAGAGGCTACCATAGCCAATTAAAGGGAAACACTTGTATCATGGAAAGATATCAGCAATATATTTAACATTTTTAAAGTTAGTCATTGAAGAAAATACAGAGGGTGACAAAAAAAATGTATACACATTTTAAGAAAGGAAAACTGTATTAAAATTGTAAGTCAGTATATGCCAATAACAAAAGATGAATACAAGTCACATTTGACTTCTTCAATTACAAGTGTTGCTCAAAGTGGTTACCATCAGCATCCAAACACTTCTGATTACAGCAAACTAAGGCTTTAGCAGCGTTGACCAAAGTGTCCACTTGTATACATCTTTTTGGCACCCTCGGTATATATATATATATATATATATTGTGGTTCCAATTTTGTTTTTAAAAAATGTCAACCATATATATGCATGGATAAACAATAGAGAGCACAAAATCATGAAAACTGGTTTTCTCTAATAAAGGAATCATGAGATATTTGAATATTTTCCAGTGAGCATGTATTATTTATTAGTCAGAAAAGACAGCTATTTTCACTTTGAAAAAATTCTACATATTAATTTTTGCTTTTCCTCTTTTGACTACTAAAGAAAAAAGATCAACAATCATCTGTTTCAGTTTGTCCTCCAATTACTCATCTATTTTTTATTTATTAGTTCAGTTAACATTTATTAAGTACCTATCATGTGTCCTGTGGTCACAGAAGAAACAATGATTAAAGACATTATCTCTGATTCTAATGAAAATGACACATGTAAATTTCACAGGAAATAAAATTTGTAAATGCTTTGTTAGAGTAGATGTAAGATAAGGCAGGGTCACAGAGGAGGGAGCAATCAATTTAAAATTCATGAATATATGTGTCATCTTTGCCAGTATTTCATTTACTACAAAATTATAAATGTCTTGAAACTGATTATATAACATATACTTTTAAAACAATCTTTTTAGGGTCCAAAATCTTGCTGATGATATGCTAAGTGTTCAAAGAATACCTTTACATTCATGTTATTTATTGCTAGCTAATAGGTTTTAAACTTCTGGAATTCAAGACTCAAGTTCAAATACAGAGTATGCAGAGGCACATTAGGATGAAATTAAAAATTCAAATCACACTAAACAAATAAGCAATAACTTCAGGCAGGTCAAGGTGTCAGGTGTCTATGAAAGTATCCAGAGTACCCGAGATAAGATAATTCACATATTTCCCACTGAGCATGGAGTCAATGTTTAAGTAGAATGTTTATATTCTAATAACACCTCAAATTTAATTATATTTGTATGAGCATATATGTAATCCATGTAGAATATATATGTGAATACACTCACATAATGCGTACACCTATATACATATTTGGAAATCAAAGATTTAGAAACCATGCCCACCCATCATTACTGATTTGAAATTTTTATTTATTGCAAATGGCAAATTGTATAATAGAGCACCTACCTGACATCAATATCCATCAGGACAGACGGACATAGGAGCTCATTAACTAGCTGGAAGTAGATGGACATCTACTGTGAAGGGCAGGGTGCTAACTCAGCTATTTTGGTGGAAACTGTGAGGAAGCAGAATTATCAAAAACGTATTGATTCTTTTTGCTTTCAGTAGAGACAGTCATTTGAACTCTTTGTTCCTATTTTTTTCAAGGGACTTGGGGGAAAAAATTCATTGGAATAGTTCATTCAGTATTTGCTCCTTTTCCAAAGCTTTTATGCGTTACCCACAGAGATATACTTAATCCACCAGTCTTCCTTTTTTTTTTTTCATTTTCCTGTCATTAATCAGATGACACACAGAGAGAAGACAGAGGTGAAAGAAAAAAAGTAAAAGAAGACACAAGTAAAGAAGAGAAAAGAAAATTGAATGTGCCTTATCTTACATCTACTCTAACAAAGTATTTACAAATTTTATTTCATATGATATTGACATGCATCATTTTCATTAGAATCAGAGACAATCTCTTTAATCAGTGTTTCTTCAGTGATGACAAGACACATGATAGGTGCTTAATAAATACTAACTGAGCTAATGAATAAAAAATAGATGAGCAATTGGAGGACAAAATGAAGCATGATTGTAGATTTCTCTGTCTATCAATATGAAAATTTCCGGATATTCACTGTCAATAATGACCACACTTAGAAAACAGTTCTTTGGGATGAAGCCAGCTGTGTGTGACTTAAGCTGTAATTGAATTCCGAAATCTGTGAGACATTGCTCCGTTGAAAAATCTCTAGGCTTGAAATCGGGAACTACAGGTTCTAGTTCCAGCTTTCTCGAATTGGCTGTGCAATCGAAAGCACATTATTTGTCCTACTAAGTGTTTCAGCATCTTTATTTATTAAAAATGAAATGGAAATCAATGCTTAACCTAATCATCTCACATGCCTAATGTGAAAATGTGAAACACTGAAAACATGAGAGAGTGCTTTGAAAGATTCAAAACAAGTAGCAAAATTCAGACATTAAAACAAAATAATGGGATTTTTTGGGGGTGGTTGTTGACTGAGCAAAGTATTTCCACTAAAATATTAACTGATGAGATCAGTTAATAAAAGTATGTGACTTGCCAAGACATAGATTTGTATTACTTATAAAAATTACATTATAATTAATGCACTCATTAATGACCCACCAATCAATATCAATTGAAGGTTTATTATTTTAAGGAGGATGGGCAATTAGCAGTTTGACACCATGAAAAAGAGATAACCAACTGACTGATGGGTCCCCATCAAGTTTAATTTTAATTTGTTTTAAAAGTATCTTCTTTAGGAGTGAGTTTAAATGCACATCACTCTTTCTCCTTTCAGAAAATGAATATATATGTTGTTTAAAAGGCTTGTCTGAACAACAAAGAATGAAGTCTGGCATATGTAACAAGAAATGAGCACATCTTCTAAATGGGCTCGATGGTTGGTATAAGTTCTATTCTCTCGCACAGTAATATAACTGGATTGCTCTTTAAATTAAGTGAATTTGTATGTCCGCTTTCTCTTAATGGAATCAGTTTTGATATACTCTTTGTTCGTGCTGTTACAGGCTTCAGTCTAAAGGTTCTTTGTATTAACTTTTTAAAGTTACATTACAAAGAGGTTTTAAGAATTCCCAACAGGCTTTTATTTAACCAAAGCTTTTGATCTCAAACCTGCTGGGGCCTAGTGAAATCCTTACCAATTCTCCAGTAACTCCTCACTACTGGAATTTGAAAAGACCCACCTGAAGGATTGAACTCCCGGTATGGTTTCAGCCATCCTTTAGATCACTCTATTCAAGCCGACTGTGAGGGGGTCTGGTGCACCCTTTGTGATCTGCTAAGCGACCTAAGGTGTCCTTTGCATGAGCTGTACTCCTGAGGAAATAAAAATCAGGAGGACACAGATCTATATACCTTATTTCCTGCTATCTTCAGTTAAAGGGGCATTGCAGGGGGCCTGCTTAACATCCTTTGCTACCTAAATACCTTTTGGACACGGGAACTCAATAAAAGAACTTTCATTGCATCCATTACCCTACTGCGGTGCATAACAAATTAGATTTAAGAGGCTACTTTTTTTCCCTTACAGCTATTTCCATCATTTTCTTTAAAATTTCAATTTAGTGTCTAGTGACAGACTATTCTATGATATATTTTAAAACTCTATAATGACAATTATGCTGAGCATTATTTCCCCCAAAATTAGGCTTATATTATTATTGACAAATGGTAGTTTAAAAGATAAAGTAGAAAATTGCTTATGTTTAAAACACGTTAAAAGTAAATCAGATATTATTTTTGAATAATATTTTTTAAAATATAAATGTACATTACTTTTGTATTTGGCCCCAAACTCCTATCTTTAGAAAAAAATGTGCATTTGAAGTTAAAAATATCAATGCCACATATAACCTATATTGAGAAAGGGTAAAGTAGAATTCTCAATAATAATATTTAAGTAAATTTATTTATTTTATTTAAAAACTTCATTGTGCAGAAATTTTAGGGCATGTTACCAACAGCAGCACAGAAAGCAAAACTTTTCAAAGAACATAGTATTTGCTACTGTGTGAGAAACAGATTTGCCTATGTACCACTTCTCCTATATAAATGTTTATCTTTACATTTCTATTAATGTGATGTATTATTTGTTAAAAATTTTGGACTCTGTCTATCAAAGAGAGATTGACTTGCTCCTATATTACTGTCACTGCATCAGATGTTATCCCTGACAAAGCCTCAAATTAGCTTTATGCCAAAGAACTAGAGAAAAATATATACGTATTTTCAGAAGCTGTAAAATATTTTTCATTCAGTGCTCACTGTTTAGGACATACTTTATCATGATACACAATTACCATCAATTACTAGATATTAGAGGTACTTGATATCAGGATGGTTTGCCCCTCCTTCAGTTCTCCTATGTCTACTGAAAAGTAGCCTGGAATATTCTCAATTCTGAATATGTGATAGAGTTGTCAGGTAATGTGTTCAATTGGGTTTCAGAAATAATGTTACCATAGAGGTAGAATATGACATATTGTTTCATTTCTTGACATTAATCTTTATAAATATTTGTTACACATCTTATTGGTAAATATATGAGTACCTGCCTAATGGCATATTATTTTATTCAGTTAATTATAACAGATAATACAAAGATATGATGCTATGTATTCTTTTTTAAAATATATATTTTTTTGTTTTTTAATTACAGTTGACATACAATATTTTAGTTTCAGGTGTACAACATAGTGATTAGACATTTATATAATTTATGGAGTGATCACCATACATACTTATTACAATATTATTGACTATATTCTCTGTACTATAATTTATTTCCTGATGACTGTTTTGTAAGAACAAATTGGTACTTCTTAATCCCTTCTCCTTTTCAACCATCTCCCCAAGCCCCCTCCCATCAAACAACCATCAAAATGTTCTCTGTATCTATGAGTTTGTTTCTGTTTTATTCATTAATTTATTTTGTTTCTTAGATTCCACATATAAATGAAATCATTTGCATTTGTTTTTCTCCGTCTTATTCCACTCAGCAAAATACCCTCTAGGTCCACCCATGTTGTTGCAGATGGCAAGACTTTATTATTATTATTTTTTTTTTTTATTTTTATTTTTTTTATGGTTTTGCAATCTTTTATTTTTTAGTTTTACAATGCACCGTAGACATTTTTAAGACTTTATTATTTTTTATGGCTCAGTAATGTTCCATTGTATATAAGTACCACCTCTTCTTTATCCATTCATCCATTGATGGACATTCAGGTTGCCTCTGTATCTTGGCCATTGTAAACAATGCTGCAATGAACATATGGATGCACATGGCCCTTCGAAGTAGTCTTTTGGGTTTCTTTGGATAAATATTAATGGGTTCTTCTTTTTCTCATATTATAGCCTTTGTTTTAAAGTCTATTTTTGTCTGATGTAAATATTACTATCTTTTTTCTTCGTTTCCATTTTCATGAGATACATTTTTCCATCCGTTTAATTTCAATCTACTTGTGTCTTTTGATCTGAAATGGTGTCTTACAGGAAACATATGTGTGACAGGCAATATATGTGAAGGTCTTGTTTTCTTATCCATATAGCCACCCTATGTCTTTCGATTGGAGCATTTGCTCCATTTACATTTAAAGTAATTGGTGATAGATATATAATTATTGCCATTTTGTTGTTCATATATTTTTTCTTTCTTCTTCTTCTCAAAGAATTCCCTTTTACAGTTCTTGTAACACTGTTTTGGTGGTGTTGAAATGCTTTAGCTTTTTTTCTTTTATTTTGGTCTGGGAAGTTCTTTATCTATCCTTTGATTCTAAATGATAGCTTTACTGGGTATAGTAATCTTGGTTGGATGTCCTTTCTTTTCATTATGTTGAATATTTTGTGCCAATCCTTTCTAGCCTGCAAAGTTTCTGCTGACAAATTAGCTGACAGTCTTACAGGAGCTCCCTTGCAAGTGACTAACTGCTTTTCTCTTGCTGCTTTTAAAATTCTATCTTTGTCTTTAACCTTTGGCATTTTAATTATGATGTGTCTTGGTGTTGACCTGTTTAGGTTCATCCTGTTTGGAACTCTACACTTCCTGGGCTTGTATGTCTATTTCCTTCACCAGGTTAGTGAGAATTTCCATCATTATTCCTTCAAATAGGTTTTCAATTCCTTCCTCTCTTCTTCTGGTACAGCTGTGATGTGAATGTTGGTATGTCTGATATTGCCCCAGAGACCCCTTAAACTACCCTAATTGTTTTTTTTTGGGGGGGGGATTCTTTTCTCTTTTTGCTGTTCCGAATGGATGTTTTCTGCTACCGTATCTTCTAAATTGCTGATTTAATCCTCTTATTCATCTAATCTACTTTGATTCCCTCTAATGTAGTCTTCATTTCAATTATTGTATTCTTCATTTCTTTGTGTTTCTTTTTCAAGTTTTCTATCTCCATTTTTATGTATACTATCTCTTTGTTGAAGTTCTCCCTGAGATTTTTGAGCATCCTTATAACCATTTTTTTGTTGTTGTTGTCTTTTTTTATTTCTGAGTCTGGTAGATTGCTTGTCTCCATTTTGTTTACTTTTTGTTCTGGAGTTTTGTTCTGTTATTTCATTTGGGACATGTTTCTTTGTCTCCCATTTTGGCTGCCTCCTTGTGTTTCTTTCTATGTATTGGGTAGAATAGTTGAGACTTGGTTGCTGTTTGTATGTAAGTGGGAGGGATTGACCCTCAGGGCTGGCTGTGACTGCAGTGGAGGAGCTGTTTTGCAGTGGTTGCCATACAGAGCAGGATTTGCTTTAGTAGGACTCTGGCATCTGCCTATTTAGTCCTTTGGGTGATTTCTTTATGGAGGTAGTTGAGTAGTGTTCTGGTGTGGTCTGAAGCAGGACACTGAGTGTAGGGCTCCCTTGGGAAGCCTTTGGGAAGCCTGGTTCTGGGCTCCCTTGGGAAGGGGCTCTGGTGCAGTCAAAGGTCAGTTGCTGCCTATACCTACTCAGAGTCACTTGGTATGAGCTATAAAATGATCTACAGTTGGTTGCCACTTGTACTGGACTGGGAAGTGCCTGGGAGAAGCTAAGCTGTGAACCAAGGGTGCTGGGTTGGGGCTGTTTAGCAAGATGTAAGCGGCATGCTGAGGCCAGTTGCTGCTTATTTGGAGTCTGTGAATCTTTGAGAGATTTCAGGAAAGTCCATAGTATGAGCCAAGACAGACTATTTATATGGAAAAGCCATGAAAGTGGCTTTGGTGGGTCCACAAATTGGATGGGGGGGGTCTCATGGAATCACAGTATTAGCCAGGTTAGTGGAGACACAGATATGGTGCTTATCTGCCTTGGCACCATGGGTTGGTGAAGGGTTCAACAAAGGAACAATGGCTTCTCGTAGCATTTCTGTCTTGGAGAAAGCTATCTCTCCAGCCCTTGCCCTGAAACCACACAGTTCAGTTCCTCCTTGTATGTCCATGGTGCCTTTCAATCTTCTGTCCCAGTGCTGGAGCTCAGAGTGAGTGAGTCCGGCAGGGAATGATTCCATGCACAGGACCTTTAAGAGGAGCACCTGGACTCCAACTCTCCTCCATTTCACTCAGCCACAATCTCTGCTGATTTTCACAGTCAGAAGTTGTGGGGACTTCTGTTCCAGGCACTGGAAGATGGGTGGGGAGATGGGTGTGTGGTTGGAAGTGCTCACTTCTGAGAGGGCTCGGGGGGGGGGGGATGCTTCATAACTGAGATATCCCTTCCAATTTTTGACTGCCACACATGTGTTTGGGAACAGCTCATTCTGTGTCTCCATCCCTCCTACCATCCCTCCATCCCTCCTACATGACTTCTTTTTATTTTTAGTTATAGGGCTTTTGTTCAGCTACTCTTCAGACAATTCTCAATGATGTTTGGGCTGTAGTTTAGTTGTGATTTTGACATGGTTATGAGAGGAGACAAGCACAGCTTTTACTTATTCTGCCATCTTGACTGGAAACCAGATGTTATGAATTCTTTTCTGGAGAAAGAGGGCTCAAAGACTTGCAGAACTGTTAGAATGGTGCAAATTATTTTAAAAAATGTTTTCTGATATTTGTGAATAATATAATACGTGTTACTTATATGTTGTTACATTAACACCCTGCTGCTTTATAAAAAAATATTTTTATGCATAGACAAAATTTTTAAGAACTATTTCTTGTAATTTCAAATTTACTCTCATTCACTCTTATTCATAGTGTAAGTACAATTTGGGGTTATTACTCTGAAATATCTATCAGCTTAAAAAATGTGTATCACCTTTGATTAAAAAAATATACTTCCAAAATATGGCATTTAGAATTAAAACATCGGTATAGCTGTATTTAGAAGCATGTTCACTGGTTCACTATGTGTGAAAATAAAAAATGCAATCGTCTAAATGTCCACCAACATGGGATTGCTAATAAGATAGCAAACATTCATGGTAGCAGCACTATCATGGTTTGCGACCTTACGAAGTGCCAAGTAGTGAGTTCTCATTCCATACAACAATTTCAGGTAGGTTTTGTTAATATTTTGCAAGTTTAGAAAGTGAAGTACAGAAAAACTAAGTAACTTGTCAAAATTTCAAAATTACTAATGGTGGAGATAAGATTCAAACCCAACCAAGCCATTTGGTTGCAAAGGCCGTGAACTTAATTCTCTATTGTAATGTTCATATATATTCAAAGGATGAGACAGGTTTAGACATCATAAAATGAAAAAGCTATCTAAGAAATATAATTTTAACAAATGAAATCACAAAGAGGATGTATGGTATGTTTTCATTTTGGTAAAAAATTATATCCATATACATTAGAATATGGAGAGAAAGTTTAAAGGAATATTGACCAGGCTATTCACATGACAGTATTTGTGGGCGAGACTCTCATTTTTCTACTTTATATATTTATGTAATGTTTATTTATTTTATAAATATGTATGATAAAAATAAAGATACTTCTTTAAAATATTAACATATAATGAGGAGAATCAATAAAAGTAATAAATTATTTTATCAACACAGTATTTTTTCAAGAGTTCAAGTGCTGACAGTCAATTTGGCCTTTTTAAAACAAATCAGAAATAAAATATATCACATAGAATTTTCATACTATGGATATTAATTATTGCAGTCTGTTTTGAGGAAAGATGGTGTTCTATGATAATAAAAGCTACAACATATAGATTTTTCCTGTGTAAGCAAGTTTTTCAAGTGACTTGTCATATAAATATTGAATAAAATCCGTTTTTATTAAGAGTTATACTTATTTAACATTCCCTATGTTAGAACACAAATATTTATTTTAAAGTTTTTTGGGAAGGAGGGTTTTTGCAACCTTTTTAATATATAAAAATGCTTGCTACTATTGTACTTATAAACTGCTTATATGGACAGACATTTCATCCAAGTTTCTGAAGGGGGAAATATCTGTGCATTTTATTCTGAAATTACAGATGATATTTGATATACTATTGGGTTAAACACAGAGTCTAAGCTGGATCTACCTACACTTCTTGCATTTCGGCATTGAAAAAATAATCACTCA
Source organism: Rhinolophus hipposideros (assembly GCF_964194185.1). NCBI lineage: Eukaryota > Metazoa > Chordata > Mammalia > Chiroptera > Rhinolophidae > Rhinolophus > Rhinolophus hipposideros. The sequence continues at coordinate 25,296,572 of NC_138052.1, read as the reverse complement.
TGGGTAATGCTTTCAAAAATTCTAATTCAAAGCTTAGTTTATGGGTATCATAGGATTTTAAAAGGTAATAAAGAACATTTCCTGTAATTAAAGGTGAGTTAAGGAAAATGCCATCTAAAGGAGTAAGTCAACTCGAACAAAAACGTGACCCAACACCGAGCTCATTGTCAGAATCACAGCTGCCATGTCAACCAATAAGACCTGAAAGGAAGGCTGCCAGGAAGTCAGGTGCCGAGGCTGGAAAGACTGTTCCAGATCCATCAGCAGTTGGCCCTTCAGCTGCTGTACAACCCCAGTATGGGCCCAGGCATGTTGGATCTGGTTTTGAACTATAGGAAGGGAGTGAAGTGAAGTACAATCAATATCATCAACAGCAAGATTGTCAAGTTAATACTGATAATATGTTCATGGGAAGATATATTATTTTGATCTTTGGGTTCTGTGGGAAGGAGGGCCCAGGGAGAATGCACGTAGCAACTCTGAAAGCTTAATCTACCCCTCTGCTCACAAAACTATTTATGGTGGCCCAGTTTTCTTTTAACCTTTTGATTCCTGCAGGAAGCATGTCTTATTTACTAAATACAGTCTTGAAAATCTATAGAGAGAAGTGAATACTGGATTTAAAGGGGTAGTGTGGTTAGAAGGGACACATAGATTTTTTTAAAAAAATGAGGTTTCGAATTTGGCACTAACAGAGAGCTGCCATGTTCCTTTTCTTCATAGAGAAAATAAGTGACCCAAAATAGAAAATGACTTCTGCTGTGATTAGCAACACATGTGTTTGTTTAGAGTCAAGAACACTGCTAGTATCTAATAAAAATTGTAATCATAGATTACCTTTTCAAACAAAAATAAATAAACAGAGGCAACATCTTTGTGGCAAGTCATCTTGTAACCCCTTTGAAGCTGAGGAGTGTCTTGCTTACATAAAGCAGGTACTTTATAAATGTTGAAATCTGAGTATGATTTGCTGAATCTTGACCTTGTCTTTGCTCTGTATTCCTTCCCACATAGTCACCCAGTTGTATGGTTTCCCAGTTTGTATTATTACACTCTCACTTTGGTGCTGAGACTTTGTATAAAAACTTCATGAAAATTTTCCTTAATGCTAAACACAATAGTCCGCTGTAGTGAACAGGACCTGGTATAGGACCCTGAACATGGTATGTTCTCAGTAAATGCTTGTTCACTTTAATGATCATCACCATGAATTTGAGACATTGGGAGGAATATGCAAGACCTAAGTTCTCAACTTTTAATGGGAGATATGGAAGGTACAGAACAAACACAAATTAAATTTAATAGAAGTATACTATCATATGCATAGCTTTAAAAGGTATTAGGTACACATACATAAAGAAGAGGCATTTGTAGTGGCCAGAGGTTAATTTTCCAATGTGATTCTAATAGAGAAGATGGATAAAAGTTATGATAAAAGCTAACATTCGTTAAATACTTACTGTTGGCCAAGTGCAATGTTAACTGCTTTAGATGTATTGATTATCTAACTTAATTTTCCCTGCAACCTTAAAGTAGGTAATATTATTGTTTCCACTTTATAGGTATGAAAACGGGGGCTCAAATTGTCGCAGTAATTGCCCAAGGTTAGTAGGGAGGCAAGTCAAAGTCTGCAGTGAGAAAATCTAGCTCAGTGGCCCCACATAAGGGCATATGCGACAATCTGAATGTTTGTTTTGTATACCCCTAAAATGCATATGTTAAAACCCTAATGCCCCATGTGCTGGTATTAGGAGGTTGGGCCTTTGGGAAGTGCTTATATCATAAGAGTGAGCCCTCATTGATTGGGTTAGTACCCTTATAAAAGAGACCCCAGAAAGCTCCCAGCTCCTCACATCATGTGAGGACAGAATGAGAAGACAGTTGTCTATGAAACAGGAAACCCACCTTCACCAGAACTCATCCATGGTGACTTGGACTTCCAGTCTCCAGAACTGTGAAAAATCAGTTTCTATTATTTGTAAGCTATCCAGTCTATGGTATTTGGTTATAGCAAAACCCTAAAGGACTTGAACCACATACCACAATATGGAAGAACAGAAATGTTACAGTCATGCATGTAAGTCTTGGAGTTTTGGAGCCTTGTTCCAACATAACCACAGCTGCACATTTATGGCTCAGCTGAGAACTGAAATATCATTTGGCTAAGAATGTACCTCTAGAGATCAAGTTATCTTTTTGTCTCCTCAACAGCCAGTGTTTGTAGCTCCCTACTGTTGAGTGTTGTCATCCTCATGACCCTCTCTGTCTGTGATGGTGCTTCTCCTGCTGCTTCTCACTTGCACACACTCTCTAGCCTCCTTTTTCGCTCAGACATCTGACCAATCAACGCTTTCTTGGTCATGTGGTCTCTGCTCACAGACTTCTTCCTGTGTCAATGCCTCTTGGTGTCTGAACTCTTCTCCTCACTATAGCCTTCCCTCATGTCTCCTTTCACATGCCTCTGAGACTGGCTATCAGCTGACATGCAGTCATGCCCATGGGGAGAAAGCCTCAGGTCACCTCAGAAATCCAGGTCCTGACAGGAGATAGCAGCCTTTGGGGAAAGCCCTGATCTCAAATTGAGTTGGCATGGTCAGGTTTGATAGTTAATGTTATGCATCAACTTGGTTAAGCTGTGGTACTCAGTTTTTGGTCAAATACCAGTCTAAATGTTGCTGTGAAGATATTTTAGTTTTCGGATTAATACTGAAACCAGTAGACTTTGAGTAAAGCAAATTGCTTTCGATAATGTGGGTAATCCTCATCCGTCAGTTGAAAGTCTTAAGAGAAAAGACTGAGGTGCCTCTAGAAAGAAGGAATTCAGCCTTCAGACTACCTTCAGACTCAAGACGCAGCATCAATTCGTCCCTGGATCTCCAGCTTGCTGCCTGTCTGCAGATTTCAGACTTGCTAGCCCCCACAATCACATGAACCAATTCCTTAAAATACGCTCTCTCTTTATGTATATATACACATCCTCTTGGTTCTGTTTCTCTGGAGAACCCTGATTAATTGACTAGGGTAGTAGATTCATAAAGATAGTTACTTATGATAAGAAAAGGCATTGTGTTCAATATAGAGAGAGACAATAAGAATGGAAACTAACTAGCTGATGAGAAATGAGTGACAAGACTAAGAATCCCTTAAATAAATAAACATGAGATAGCTTTGAATTGGCACATGGACTATCAGACAGTCAATCATAAAAAAAGTTCCATTTTCTAAAGCTAATTCTTCCAGTGAGATAAAAACAAGTAGAATGGCTTAGTTTAATTTCAGTTAGAGACAAAGATGGGAAACTTAGTTTTATTCAAAATCTATTAGATGTCAGGCCCTTGTACGTACTTGATCTCATTTAATTATCATGATATGCTGCCTAGTCAGACCCTGAGATTTAAGGAGATAAGCAACTTGCTAATGGTTACCTAGAAAGCAAGTGATGGACTCTTTTCTTGGACTATGAATGCCCAAACAAAGCCACTCATTACTTGTTTCAAAGTTGCTTGTGAAGTTGCTTTCACTTCAGGACTACTGTGCATTATACTCTTGGTGTGGATACCTGCCCCTGCTTTGTGTTTCCTCATCTTTTAAATATTAGACTAGAAGTTCTCTTTAGAGACTCACTTTCTTATCTCACCAAGGCTGAATCAGGACCATCTGTTATAGCTCTCCAGGCTTTCATCACTTCTTCCTTCATAGCACTTGTGATTATGTGTTTATGTAAAATTTCTTTAATTCAGTCTTCTATACTAGACTGTAAGTTGTATGAGGACAAGAACTGCACCTATTTTGTTTATTATTTTATCTCCGGGGCTTAATGTAGCACTTAGAATATGATAGTGACTCAATAAATATATGTTGAATAAAGTCATTTGAAAACAAATCTGGCTAAGACCATAGTTCATTCTCTTTCTCATTGTATCACATGGTTTTCTGAAACTTTCAACTAAAAAGTTACAGGTTTCTGACTTGTAAAAAGAAATAGAAAAGCACCTGGTCTCCTATCCCAACCCTTGTCCCAATTCAAACTCTACCTGAAAAAAAGCCCATTTTTTAAATAGCACCACGATATGATTTTACTATCAGTGGAAACTTAACAATGAGATTTGCTGTTTCTCTACTTCTATTTTAGCCCATCAAGCCAAGTATCAAAACATATATAAAATGTGACAGTAATTTTTTGATCCAGGCTGAAGATTTTAATGGAACTATTAAAGCAGTTACCTCAAGAGTATTTTTGAATAAACATTGATTAGTCCAAAAAAAAATCAGAAACATACAAATAAATTATAGGCAAATGTCCTCATGAGCCTAGGTGAGAACACTAGTTGAACCTATATATTAAAACATTTCTGCTAAATGTATCCAAACTCTAGTAACATATGTTTTTTCATTATGAATGTTATATAAATCTATTATATTTTGTAGGAACCAAAATATTCACACTATTGAATATCAGATTGTATTTTAGTGACATGTTTTTTTAGATGCCTTAATTCTTTAGGTGCTGCTGACTCTCCAGCAGAAAGCTAAAAGTCAAAGTGCATAAAATTAAAGATCACATATTCCACACTTTTTATTGCCCTGCCCATTTACTAAAGTGTTTCTCAGATTTTGAAAGATTTAAGTATCAGATATTTAACCTCACCCATAACATCTGCTTCAAACTTGTCAGATAAACTTGAAGAGTATTCATGTATTGAAAGTTTGGTTTCAAGTTTCTAAAATCTTGATATATATATATGTACATCATATATAAATTTATACATATTTATATTTATATATAAATATATATATAAATATATTTATTTATATTTATATGATTTATATATAAATATATATATTTATATTTATATGATTTATATATATATTATATATATATTATATATATGATTTCCAGTAACAAATTTAAAGTACCTTACATCGTTCAAAGGTGAAACAGAATTAAAAAGTTATCTTGCTTTTCTGAACTCATATTTTAATTTGAGTTCAATTATTATTGAACTCATCATTAATGCTCAATATGGTCTCTGTACACACAGTTAATCCCTAAGATATAATTCTTTATCAGTTCAGAACATATTCATCTGGAAGTTAAAAAATAACAGAATACTTGACTTAAACAAATACATGTTTCAACAAAATGTTTAGAGGAAGGTAGCTGCTGGCCTTGGATTAACGGTTCAACAATGTCAGGATAGACTTCAAGGTAGTTCTCTTGGCTCTTTTCTCATCCATGTTGACTGAAGGTTGCAATATGGTTGGTATGTGTCTTCACATCAAAAAACCAAAAACTTTTCCAGAATCAATATTCGCCTTCCAACAATGTCTCACTGGGTAGATCTGTGTTACATGAATTTTCCTAGTATCAAGGGAATCAGGAAAGTATTGAGATGGGTATATTGACAACTTTATCCAAATTGGTATTCTTTTTTGTGAGAAAGAAAGGAAAGGATGGCTGTTAGAGAGACAGTTATTGATGCCTTCCACAGACTCCACTGAAAACAATCCTTTTTCTAATTAATGGCCATACAAAAATTAGTGAAGTCCAGTTGTCTAGATGCAGGGAATTTATGAGGGAATGAGAAGGGAGATTCTAGAGTGCCTCTTCCCTTTCTGTCACTCCCTCAAAGTATCATGGTCTTTCTTTTTGTTGAAAGAAACTTAACAATCACCTACTCTAGACCTCTCATTTTATCCAAGGAGAGATACAGAACTAAAGGCTAAACCAATTGTTTAAGATCACATAATTAGAGGCAAATCTAGAACAAAATCACAAATTTCCTGATTTAGTCCAGTGATCGTTCCTGTGTACCACACTATCTCTTTTTATTTGTTTACCTTTTGTTGCTGCATAATTTATCTCAGTGGACATTTGAAACTGTGGCTATATTGAACCCTCTATCTTCATTTTAGTTGTCCTCCATATTGAGAATGCAATCTTTTCCAAGTGGAATTCCTGAAAGTATTATTTCCAAGCCCTCCTTACAACTCCTTACAGAAACATGAATATTGGCTAATAAGGTTTCAGTAAGTGTTAGTTCTAATTCCATATACCTTTGCTGTGATTAATGAAATATTTGGACTTTCTATGATTTTAAATTACATTTGTGATTTCTATTTACTATGCTTCACTTTGTATTTTTTTTGTTATTCCTATTTGCATTTATTGCTTTATCTATTTTTTTTGTTATTGAATGGGAGTTACATATTCTATTTCTATTTTTCAATAGTGCTCATAAGTTTTTTTAACAAGCACACTTGACCTATTTATTGTAATTTCCAATCACTACACTTTTCTACCATCAATATATTATTTTACTTCCCCTTTGCTTTTGTCCCGAGCTAAGGCATTATACTGTTACCTTAATATTTACTTATTTATTTTATTTATTTATTTTTATTAGTTTCAGGTGCACAGAACAATGTAATAGTTAGACATTTATCATTTATATCCCTCACACAGTGAAAACCCCCCTCTCCCCTTCCACTACCCCTCTGACATCGCACAAAACCATTACATTTCCACTGTCTTTATTCCTAATGCTGTACTCCACTTGTAAATATATATACATATATAATTATAGTTGACATTTATTATTGTTCAACTTCAGCTTCAAGTGTATAGTACAGTGATCAGGCATCCACATCATCCCTGAGGTGGTCTCCCTAATGAGACCATAAGTCAGACAGAGAAAGACAAATACCATATGCTCTCACTTATATGTGGAATCTAAGAAAAAGAATAAATGAATGAACTAATCAAAAAGAGTCTCAGAGACATAGAGGAAAAACTGAGGGTTGCTAGATAAGGGGGTGGGGTGGGGATAAAGGGGAAGGTTAGGGGATTAGAAAGCACAGTCTGTAACCACAAGATTGCCAGGGGAAAATGAAAGTCAATTTGGGGAATGTAATCAATAATGTTGTAAAGACCTTAATATTTATTTAGATTTACCTACATATTTACCATTTTTTTTGATTACCATAGTTAGTGCCTCTCCATTTTTCTGGTTCAATGTTCTTCTTACTTAAGTACATCCTTTGTGGTTCTTTCAGTAAAAAATCTGAGGATGGTAAACTTTATGAGTCTTTATTCAAAAATCTCTTTATCATAGTCTAAATCTTTCATTATAGTTGATTTGAATGTAAAATTCTAAGTTGACAGTTGTTTTTCCCATAGCACTTTGAGGATATTATTCCATTTCTTGCTGGTTCTATTTTTATTGATGAAAAGTGGTTCAGCCTAAATGTTGTTATTTTTATTATGTTATGTCTAGGTATAGATTTATTTTTATTTATATCATCCCTCTATATCTCTTATTAGATATATGTTTGACCATCTTATTCTTTCTTTCGTGTCTCTTAGCATTTTTTGTTGTTTGTTATAATTACATTTGATCTTCTTTCCTCTGTACTAATTGGAGATAATTTCCTTAGATATGTGTTCCAATTCAAGCATTAGCTCATGAGCTACTGATTAGCTCATCTATTGAGAATTTTTATTTTAATAAATATATTTCTTATTTCTATAAGTTGTATCTGGTTATTTTTCAAATTTGCCTTTCTTTTTTTCATTGTGTTCTACTCTTTCATTTTTATATCTATTCCTTCTTTAATCTACTTGATCATTCAGAATGTACTATTTTATAGAGTCAGATTCTTTTATTGTATTGAAGTATTAAGGGTACTAATCTTTCTGTTGCGTGACTCTTGACTCTCCCTTAAGGAAAATCATTTCCTTTTGTATTTTGTCATTTTCATATTGTGAGCTTTTCTTCAGCTGTAAGATTCTTGTGTACCCAACATGGTGTCAGTATCCCTAGTAAATTAGATTCTTTACTTGAGATTTTCAAATAACTCAGGTAGCATGTACGCACACTCTAAACTTGCATAAGGGGCATCTTTAGAAGTTTTATATTTGCTGAGAATTTTTTTTGTTTCTTTGTAGCAAGCAGAAACAAATTTTCTTGTTGCTTACCTAAATCAATATTTTCCACAGTTGCTGTAGTGTCAGTCATGTCCTTGCCTCTGTGACCACAAATTTCTTCATTTCTGAAGCAGAGAATTTTATTCTTTCTTTCAAAGTAACTACACATTTTTTTTTGTACTACATCCAGCATTTCCACAAGTTAGCAGAGAGTTGTTTGTATTACTTTAGCTTGCCATGTTGCTAGAAATAAGAATCCCATTATTATTGTTATTAATATTATTATTATTATTTGTTAATTTTATTAAAACATGCTGCCATTTTTATTATTCTTGCCATTTCTCTGCCGTTTTAGGAACAGAATCATATGGCGGCTAGAGTCAAATCCTCAACTAACCTGAGTTGCAACTATTCTATATTGTTTTTACATGATTGGTTTCCAAAATTTAGGTTGTGCTTATAGCCTAGAGATAGAAAGACATAATTTGTACAGGTTTACATCAGTTACAATCTTGAATTCCTTTAGGAAAAATAATATCAGAATTTTATCTATAGAGTTCTTAAATATTAATCAATATTTTACTCCTTTCCTTTGAGATCCACATTTTTATTTTAACAACTTCCTCCCTTCTTCATTTCTATTATCACCCCAAAAGGGGGAAAAGGTGAGAGGAGGATAGAGAAATTATCTGTGGGAAATAACAGAAAGAAAAAAATGTTAAGTAGTAAATTGGCAGATGGAAGAAAATTAAAAAGATTGAGGAGGGTAAATTTTCAGTAGTGGAGAAAATAATATGATGGTATCCCAAAGAACATGAATAAAGAAACTATGGGTCAATGAAAAGAGAAAGGAGGTGGGGTGCTGGCGTGGAGAAGGTATAAAGAACTGTGGGTGATGAGGAAAAGAAAAGAACAAACATCATTTATGCCTATTGTGTGCTGGACAGAATACAAGACACTCTTATGTATATCTCATACATGGCATCAACAAATGTATAAACTATGAATGATTATTTCATTTGGTAAATCAATTAAGTCAAATAAATTAAATAACCATGATCTGCTAATAAAAACCAGAGTGAGAGTTCATGCCCAAACCTCAGTGTTTTCACCAAAAACTGGGGCAGGATTGGAAAGGTCACTCTCCACCCTCTGTGTGGAAGATAGGACAGATGTGCCTGTTTTTTCCTTCTTTTCTTTGCAAGCTAATTACATCTCTGATTAGTATAGGACAAAGGGAAATGCACAGAAGAGAAGCCTGACAAGGTTGAGAAGGAAATGGCTGAGAGAAAGGAAGATGATTCATTTAAAATTCTTTGTCCTCTAGGAACATAATAGGCCTCCTAGGAGGAGAAACTCAATGTTTATGGGGACAACTTGGGCCCGGAAGAAAGCATCACCCTGAGGTGGCAGGGAACAGAAGAGCTGAAGCATTTTCAGACCTCCTTGCCTCAACAAGAAAAAAAAAAAAAGCCATTGAAGGTTTCCGATTCTTCCTCCTCTCCACTCACACTGTTATAACTGGCCTGTCCAATATTGCCCACACGGCCTCCTTTGGGAGCAATGAATTAACCAGCCAGTGTTTCTTAAGCATCTGTACAGTGCATAGGATTCCCTGTCATTCTTGTTTAAGACTCACCACAACTGAAATAGGGTTTGCTGTGTGATTCACCCCTAAATAACCTCCCCAAAGCAAAATGGCATTATACAGCGATTTAAAAACGGAATAAATACTATTTTCCCACTTATGACGCTGAATGTCATGTCTGCATGTTGCTGGTGGTGGAATGAAAAGTCACATCAGCTATATGGTGAGGTAAACAAACCTTGTCATTAAAGTTGAAAAAATCAGATACCCCTTTCCTTTTTTTAAAAAAGTTCTCGGTAATTTAAAAATCAACATTTCCATTGTGCAATATTTTTTTTCAGAGAGGGATATTATAAAGGTCATTTTTAATCTCTAAATTCCAGTTTGGTCTTTTCTCACATCAATTCTCGATAAACCTATCTTTTAAAATTGTCGGTTCCAATTGGAAACAAGTTTGGAGTTTTCAATCAAGAATGATTGTTTTTTTCGACTCTCTTAGGTGCATGTAAAGCCTTCTTAGAGCTGGGGTGATTCTTCACCTACAAATCTTAAATTGCCCACGCCTTTGAACTCCCTTTCTCTTTTAAAGCTCCTAGGTTAAAAACGAAGCCCCTACAGCGAAGGGCACCTGTGTTGGCTCACCCTATTATACAGCTATACTGAAATGCTTTACAGCTGTCTAAATTAGCATAATTAAATCCACATCAGTTAAAAACCTCAATCACCTCTCTCCCCTTCACATGTAGATGGTGACATTTGTCTAAGGTGGGAAGTAACAAAGGAACTTTTTAACCATTGAAGATCTGGCTGAAAAGGAGGGTAATAGGATTGGTCTATTGTCTCAGGCTCACCTTAGGACCAGGAGCAGTGGTCAATGAGAGCTGTTTGGCCAAATAATACGCAGTTTGCATTTCAATGCTGCCGGCAGGCAGGGCGGGCCATTAGAGATGTGCATTTTACAGCAGGCCTCTATTGCTCTTTATCCTCCAGTAATGAGGGTAAACAAAGCACCATTATGACTTTGGCGATGGTGGTTGTTTTTAAACTGGGGAAGCCTGGTGACCTCAGGATAGTGACAAGCCTACACCGTGGGGTGCTGGCAAAGAAAATTCCTGAAGATGAAAACTGACATGGGGTCCGGGGGTTAATTTCTGGAACAGACAAATTTGCATACAAATGAAAAATGATGGGATTTCTGTTCTCCTAAATTTTCAATGTCATCAGCATCAAACAGCGGCCCTCGCTCCCTTGCCGTTTGAAGAATATTTATTACTTCAGAAGAAGGGGCACCTTGTTTAGTGTTCAACTCAATGCAGGTCAATGACTTAATTTGTGAAACGTCACCTGGAGGGTAACTTTTCTGTGCGTCTTTGTAATTCTTCCAAATATGGCTTGAGTGATATTTATTTTTATAATCATAAACTTTTCTGAATAAACGGTGGGTGGCACATGTTTGACTACTTTGAACATTTACCTTTTTCAACGTGATGAGTTGTTTTACCCCATTTAGCTGGCTTTTTCTTTTTACAATATTGTACAAGATGACAACGTCGTCCATGTTACGTCACCAGACATGAGAGACAGAACTTGACTTATTAATTTCTCCAAAGCATATGATATTTCTTCATTTTTAAAATTTAAACAATTTTAGTTTTATTTCTTTTTAGTTTTAAAACAATTATTAAAAATAGCTAGCATACAGTATTGTATTAGTTTCAGGTGTACGCCATAGTCAACATTTATACACCTATAGAAGTGATCACCATAAGTCCAGTAGCCATCTGACACCGTACCACGTATCACAATAGTATTGACTATATTCCCTGTGCTGTACGTTGCATCCCCATGACTATTTTATAACTACCAATTTGTACTTCTTAATCCCTTCCCCTTTTTCATCCACCCCAACACACCTCCCATCTGGCAACCATCAAAATATTCTCTCTATATATGTGTTTGTTTCTGTTTTGTTTGTTAGATTACACTTACAAGCGAAATCACTCATGTCTTTCTCTGTCTGACATGCTCCATGCACCACAGTACCCTCCAAGTCCATCCATGCCACTGCAGATGGCAAGAATCCATTCCCTTCCATGGCCAAAGAATATTCCATTGTCTATATGTACCATCTCCTCTATCTATTCATCCATCAGCAGACACCCAGGTGGTTCTGCATCTTGGCCATTGTAAACATGCTGCAATGAACATGTGGATGCACACGGCCCCTCAAATAATGTTGTAGGTTTTTTTGGATTAATACCCAGAAGTGGGATAACTGGGTCCTTCTTTGTCTCTTGTTACAGCCTTTGTTTTAAAGTCTATTTTGTCTAATATAAGTATTGCTATTATAGCTTTTGTTTTGTTTTGTTTCCATTTTCATGAAATACCGTTTTCCCATCCTTTTACTTTCACTCTGTGTGTCTTTCAATCTGAAGTGAGTCTCTCACAGGCAGCGTATATAAGGGTCATTTTTTCCCCCCATTCAGCCATCCTGTCTTTTGATTAGAGCATTTAATTCATTTATACTGATAGTAATTATTGATAGATTACTTTGCCATTTTATTATTCATATTTTTGCCCTTTTATTATTCATATTTTTGATCTTTTTTTAAAAATTTTCTTCAACTTAAAGGAGTCCTTCTACGATTCCTTGTAAGAGTGGTTTGAGGGTGAACTTCTTTAGCTTTTTCTTGTTTGAAAGTTATTTTTATCTGTCCTTTAATTCTAAATAATAACTTTGCTGGGTAGAGCAATCTTGGTTGTATGTACTTGCTTGTCATCACTTGGAATATTTCATGCCAGTCCCTTCTAGCTTGCAAAGCTTTTGTTGAGAAATCATCTGACAGTCTTATGGGAACTCCGTTGTAGGTAACTAACTACTGTTCTCTTTCTTTTTATTTTTAAAAATAGTTTTACATCCGATGGACATGCATCCTATTTGGGAGACCACCTCAGGGATACTGTGGATGCCTGATCATGGCATTGTACACCAGAAGCTAAACATTAATGAATGTCAACTATAATTTTATATATATAATGTGATGGCTCGGTGTGAGGTCGGAGGGATAGTGGATGGGGGGAGGGGGGTCCACAGGGTGAGGGATATAAATGATGAACGTCTAAGTATTACCTTGTCTTGTGCACCCGAAACTAATAAATTAAAATAAAATTAAAAAAAAAAGTAGTTTTACATTTGTACAGAGTGTCCCCACATACCTCCTGTTGCCACACATGCACAGCCTCCTCCTTTATCAACATCCCCATCAGAGTCATAGATTTGTTACAACTGATGAACCTACATCGACACATTATCATCACCCAAATGACCTACTTTCCATTAGGGTTCAATCTTAGTGTTGTATATTCTATAATTTTGGACAAATGTATGTATGCATATCTATCATTCAGTACCATATAGTTTCATTGCCCTAAAAGGCCTCTGTGCGCTGCTTATTCATCCTTCCTTCCTGTCCCCAGCCAGTGGAAACCACTTTTTAATGTGTCTATAGTTTTGCCTATTTCAGAACGTCATATAGTTGAAATCATAAACTACATTGCCTTTTCAGATGGGCTTATTTCACTTAATAATATGCGCTGATGTTTCCTCTAAGTCCTTTCATGGCTTGACATCTCATTTGATTTTAGCGCTGAAAAATATTCCTTTGTCTGGATGTACCACAATTTAGTTACCCATTCCGCTGCTGAAGGATATCCCTGTTGCTTCCATGTGTGCTTTTTTGATGACACAATTCATACCTGTTCATTTTTATAGCATTAGAAAAATGTAACTATATAGAAAGAAGAAATCAAAACTATTCAGAATCTCAGTTCCCATCGAGGTGATTAACAGGTACTGTTTTAGTGTATATCCTTCCTTGCCCCCTTTCCATTCTCTGTTACTTTGAAACTGTCAGTCTGTTAAAGGCAGGAATACTGTCTGATGCCTGCAGTAGAGCTGGGCCTCCTGATTAACTGTGGCTGCCCATCCTGCTAGTGGCACCTTCTTAGGAAACAATCTCTTTCCACTGTACCACTAGTGATCTGTTAGACTCCAAATAACCTTCTGCAGCCCCTAAGTCTTTTCTTCCCTAAAATATAGATTACGCTAGATGTTGTTTCTAGATGCTCCTGGAAATTAAGTACTGTTAAAGTGCATCAAAATTCTTATTTAAATTTTAGGACAATATTGAAATGGTTACATTTGTGTAATGAAACAAAGTATTTCCCTCAGTTTCTGAGCTCTTCAGAACTACAAGATACTCTGGCAGGCATACCTTACTCTATAGGTTCTTCTGATTTGCCTGTAGCTTCCCTGGGACATCGTTTGTGACAGCTTTTATTGGCTCACTGAGTGCCCTTCAACACTACTTCTCTTATGGGTGAGATACCTCCTTTGCAGTTTATTTTTGTCTCTTTCTCTCAAATATTAATAAGAAAGAAAAGAATCATGCATGAACTTCAGAAATCTTATAAAAGGAGGAGTTCCAACTTTCAGGATATGATATAATTAAGAAATCCCTTAAAGAAATAGCATTAAGGCAGCCGAATTGCTACAATATATAAACCATAAAGGCAATATATCATGCATGGAAGTAAAATGCATCTCCTGTAACTTGGAACTTCACATGGACATACAGTCTGCTCATATATATCTGTGATACAATACATACCTTTAACATACAGGTGAGTTTATGAAAAATATTTAAAGTTTTTTTTTGTCATTTAAGTTACATTTATTGTAATGATGAATTGCCAGAGTGGAATTTTGAGGTAATAAACAAAACATCTCAAAGTCCAGAAATCCTGTTTAGACAAGGCATTTTCTATTGATTCTAGTCTGCTTTCACCTAACCTCATGTAGCAAATATCACAAAGACATAATTAGAAAATTTGGTACAATATTTAGGCTTGGTTGCTGTGTGATGGAATTGTTTGACTGCTGAGTAACTGAAGCTTGTTTCATCCTACTGTATAGTAAAAGGAAAACTTCAAAGAAAACATTATATCTCCTAACTCCAGCTCCTGAGTTTCTTGGAAGTATGATATAGCAAGGCTTAAAACTCCATGCTGTGGAAAGGGCAATCGGACACCGAACCTACTGTGAAATAGTTATTGAAACATTGGTTTGCAAAAAAGTTCTTATTAGATAAATATAGTTAAAGCCTTAAGAGGCAGGAGGAAAACACACCGAAGTCATAGAGAAAAAAAAAATGGGGGAGAAAAATCTTTAAAGTTGGACAGTATGTGTTGACAAAATTTGGAGATTTTAAAACATGTATCTACACATTTATTTTATAAATTGTACATAAGACTGGCTCCTTTTCCAGTGCAAAATCAAATATTTAGATTTGCAAAAACCTATGGAAGCCAGATTTTAGACAAAAAGGAATTTTTTTGTCAGACTGTCAGTCTCTGAATTTCATCACAATCTGTTCAGCTGTTTTTGTTGCAGGCAGGCGTAAAACGCACTGGGTAAGTGTGTGTTTGTATTTATTATTAAAATGGGGAGGCTAAATCTTGCTTTCTAACAGTCTTCACATTCTTTAAGCCTATGTTGGTCACAGAGAAGCAGGTTCATGATATACAAGTATGAAAGTCATACATGAAGGGCGAGGGAGAGAGAATATGCAATGGCAAATGCCAGAGACCAGTAACCTCTTTGCAAAATACGATGTTAAGCTTTTTTAAAAAAATGACCCTGGCATTTTACCTTAGTAATTTTTCCTGCACCTGTATGTACTGATACTTGCCTTGAAGAGGGATGAGGAAATAATTTGTTGGTGGCAGATCTAAATGTTTAATTTAATTGTCATGTTTCCTTTATGCCATCTTCTACATTAATCTAAAAATAATAACTTGGGTTGACAGTTTCAACATCCTTTAGTGCACACGTATGATTACATGCAATGATTGCCTAAGAGAATATTAAAGATAGAACTTGAATCTCCAGTAGGTGGGACATTACGTGAAGAACAAATTAACAAACACCAAATTTTATAGAATTGCATGTTTATAGACCTAATTCTTCTTCCAGCTAGGACTTCTGATGCATGGTGCTTGATATACAGTCACACTAGCAGAAATGAGATTTGAGATGATATTACCGTTCATTAAATAAAACTTTTTAGGAAAGGAGGATAATGCAGTTGATCCTAATCGTAATTGACCATGACAGAGTGGACAGTTGAGGTATTTTTTTCATATTTTAAAGATGTACATTTAGCTGAATGTATTAGTCTGCTCAGCAGCCATAACAAAATGCTACAGACTGGGAGGCTTGAACAACAGAAACTTATTTCTCAGCGTTCTGGAGGCTGGAAGGCCAACATCAAGGTATCAACAGGGTTGGTTTCTGGTGAGACTTTTCTTCCTGGCTTTCAGACAGCTCCTTCTTGTTGTGTCATCACATGGACTTTCTTCCATGCGTGAACAGAGAAAGAATCTCTGGTATCTTCTCTTCTTATGACACCAGTCCTGCTGGGTTAGGTTCCCACCTAGGACCTCATTTAACCTTTATGACCCCTTTAAAGGCCCTATGTTAAAGCTTCAACATCTGGCTTTGGGGGGTACACAATTCAGTCCGTAACACATAGATAACGCATAGGCTCACCACAGGTCCAGGTTGGTTTGCATCTGGCTGGCTTTACATCAACTCAGTATAAGACCAGTCCCCATATTCTGCTCACAACTTCCGATTTGCAGTTTTAGATGTTTTTGATTATTAACCCATGGGAAAAATGAATGTTGTGGCTCCATAAATGGGGTTTTGTAGACAAATTGTTTCTAAACGTAAGGTCTTTGGAGAAAAATAATTAAAAGAATTCTTAGTAGTAAAAAAGTTGAGAGTCACTGGAGAGAACATTACCAGCCTGAAGACGTAAATTCTTTGAAGGAGTCTTTTGAGATCACTTCTAGTTTTCAGACCTAAGAATCTATGAATTCCATCATATTCATAATATAAGAATTTTATCCCTGTGACTGAAGAATTATGTGTTATAAAAACACACATTGGAAATAGCAAAGTAGTCTTCCCTCCAAAAATTTTTAAAAGTGAATATTCTGCTAGATTTACAAAAAACAATAAAATTTCCAGGCCTAGTTGTGCACCTGTGGTAGAGACTAGCTCTAGCCAGTTCCTCTTTCTGGACACACCGGGAGACTCCATTTCCCATTTACCTTTAAGTTGGGCCTTGTGATTAGATCCCGGCCAATTGGAAGTGGGTGGAAGTGATGTACAGCATTTCCAGGACTCCTCAGAAAACCATCTGTGTGATCTTTCATGATTTCTCTTTTGGAAGTGTCAGCGGAGGCCACGTGTTGAAGTCATATGATACAGAGAGCCAGGATCCCATAGTCACCCCTTGAAAAAGGCATGTAGAAAAGCTCTCTGATTTTTTTTATGAGCAAGAGATGCATTTTGTTGTGTTAATCCACTGAGATTTGGGCTTATTTGTTATAGCAGCTAGCATTGAATATCCTTATTGATATAATGCCAAAGAAAATTTCAAAAATTTGGGACATCAAAGTTTTATCTATTGAAATATGTTTACCATGGAAGAAATGCTAGACAAAAATACATAATTTCTAATTGTTTTAAGAAATCAAATGAGTGTTCCCACAGCAAAGGAAAACAAAGACATCCTATCGAATGGGAGAAGATATTTGCCAATGATACATCCAATAAGAGGTTAATATCCAAAATTTATAAAACAAATTCATACAACTCAACACCAAAAAAAACAACAACAACAAAAAAACAACAGCCCACAAACAATCCAATTAATAAATGGGTAGAGGACCTGAACAGATATTTCTCCAAAGAGGACATACAGATGACTAATAGGCATATGAAAAGATGCCCATCATAACTAATCATCAGAGAAATTCAAATAAAAATCACAATGAGATACCACTTCACTCCTGTCAAAATGGCTATGATCAATAAATTAATAAACAACCAGTGCTGGAGAGGATGTGGAAAAAAGGGAACCCTCAGGTACTGTTGGTGGGATTGCAAATTGGTGCAGCCATTATGGAAAACAGTATGAAGTTCCTCAAATAATTAAAAATAGAACTACTTTATGACTCAGTGATTCCACTCCTGGATATTTATCCAAAGAAACCCAAAACACTAATTCGAGAAAATATATGCACTCCTATGTTTATAGCAGTGCTGTTTACAATAGCCAAGATATGGAAACAACTGAAATGCCTATCAACAGATGATTGGATAAAAAAATTGTGGTACATTTGTACAATGGACCAATACCTTAAAAAAAGAATGAAATCTTACCATTTGCAACAACATGGATGGACCTAGAAGATATTATGCTAAGTGAAATATGTCAGACTGAGAAAGATAAATACCATTTGATCTCACTTATATGTGGCATCTAAAAGAACAAACAAAACAAGACTCATACCATAGATATAGAAAACAAACAGACAGTTGCTCGATAGGAGAGAGGTTGGAGGATAGATGAAAAAAGTGAAAGGATTAGGAAGTACACATTGGTAGTCACAGAATTTAGTCAAAGAAATCAAATACAGTTGCTGTCCTGTCATCTTTTGTCTCTATCACCTGCAAAATTCTGACCAGTATCTATCTGGATCAACAATTAGGTATTATTTTCCACTGGAGGCACCTACAAATCATAATTGGGCTTTAGCCTTCAACCTGTTCTGAGCTTTGATCCTATTAAACACCAAGAAGCACCTTTTAAAAACAGATTTAAAGGTCTTCATCAGATGCCACCTGCAATTTCACTTCTCTCCTAAAATACATCCTGGTAAGAATTCTGTATTTTCTGGGTTCCACTTGTCTGGCAGAACTACCGTGTAAGCTCAGGAATGGCAAATAGGTTGAACCTGATATGCCTACTCTAAAGAGTTTGTAGTGGTTTCCAGAAACACTGTGTTGTGAAGGACTCAGAGGTGGAGCCTGACATTATTGGAATTACCTTTTTCTGTCAAGGACCAGAGATTATGGAGTGGAGGTGCATGTGTCCTATACTTGCCATCACTGGCTGACACATTGTTTCTAAATATTACATTTCTACATCCATTTGGCTACTTCAGGTAGGATCCAGTCTTACTGACTATGTTTAACCCCTCCATCTAAGGCCATACACTTGTCCCCATAACTACTGTTCTACCATGCAATGGTGTAGGTTGTCATTTTTAGAGCTGTGCTCACTTAGGTCTGACTTGTCAGACTTTAATTTGTCTGGCAGACTTTCCTCCAATTGCAGCAAAGATGTCAATGTAGAAGAACTGGTACTAGCATCTAGAATTCACAGACATGCTTATAGATTCTGTGCCTTCCATTAGATGATGGTAAGTGTTAGGAAGTGAGCATTATCACACATTTTGATAGCAGCGAATGTTGTGATAAATTTTGTCATACAATCTAGTAATACGTATCAAAATGTAAAATATGTTTACATTTTGACTCAGTAGTTGTACTTTTTGGACTTTATCCTAAAAATAGAAAAGGAAATTTGCATACAATGATATCAAATGCAGGCTTGTTTTTAATAGCAATATAATATCCATCAGTAAAGGTGGTTAAATAAGTGGCTAAATAAGTTACGATGTATTCATATAATGGGACAGAGTATAGCCTTTGAATAAGGTGAAGTACACCAATGAGACATGAAAAGCTGTCCATGATAGAATGTAAAATGAAGACTGAAGGTTGTAGAACAATATGCGTGGTTAATTCATGTAATATGTATTTTATAGAACAAAGCATGTAATAATATTCGATATAATGTTTTTACAAAGGTCTTTGATATAAAAATATACTGAAAGTACAGATCTCACATAAAAAAAGAGGGCACGTCTGTGGGATAAAACAGAAGCGAGGGGAAAAGGCATAAACAAGGTAGCTCTGCATTATATGCTAGTGTATTGTTCAATTTTTTTCAATTAGCACAAATTACCTTTTTCGCAGCAAAAACCTGTAATTATTTTATTTTGGGCAGAATAAAAGAGGTAGTAGAAGTTGGTAATTTGTGTGTTTTCTTTAAGATAAAATAAAATCCTAAATACACGAATTCAAACACTCTTTTAGAAGATACATATAACAAAGTTTACCCAGAATGACAGAAAGACAATCAATCTAAAGAAAATGGAAATCAGAGGGGTCTGCATTGGGAAGTGTGATTTTCAATACCAATTTTCATGGAAGTCTACTGTTTCTGGAGAATATCAGACAATATATTAATGCCTAGAAATTACAAAGAGTAGAGAATCCAATCAAGTAGGTCAGCATGTATTATGGTTGGCACATCTATTGGTTTTCACTTGCCTAGAATCCATTCCCCCTTCTTATAGAAATAGTATAATGCCAGTTGCCTGCCATTTTTTAGGAACCCAGTGTGCTCTGCCCTATCCTGGTCGGTGGGTAGGCATGGGACCTAAGCTATACCGCTCATTAGTCTTTCTTCTAAGAATTGTACTTTTGAAAACAATTACACAGGGAGTAGTTGGAGCTTCCTGGATCCCCAGAATCTACTTTTGTTTTATTTTGTTCTATTTATTTGTTTTACTTTTCCAATACCTAGTTATTAGTTTATTCAACAAATATTTTAGGTGCCAATTACTATGCAAATTAGTAAAATATCCTTGCCCTAATAATATTCTACTTCAGACCAATAATAAATATACATCAGCAAACATAAAATGTGTGAGATAATGATAAGTGCTACAGAAAAACATAATAAAGGAGTGCAGGAAGAAGGATTCTTCTCTGTTGGGGTGGGATTGAAATTTTAAACGGGGTGAAGGAAGAGCTCATTGAGAAGTTGAGGTGTGAGATAAACCAGATGGAGGTGTAAGAGTGAGCCACATAGTCATCTGGGCAAGGAGCCATAGATGCAAATGTCTGAGGTGGGATTGTGTCCTGGGTCTTCAAGGAATGTATGAGTGGAGCAGAAAGGGAAGGAGGGAAGAGTGGTAGGAGGTGAGGTCAGAGTTGTGTCTGGGAGTCGAGGGCAGATCCAGTAGGACCTCCATGGTCAGAGTAAAGATGACAGCTTTGCCCCTAAGTGAAATGAGAGCCACTGAAAGGTTTAAGTAGAAGAGCAACATTACTTGATTAACAATTAAACAGAATCTATCTCTCCACTAGATTGGAAATCACCTGAGGAAGGGCAGGGGCAGAAGTGTGGGGACCAGTTAGGAGGCTCCTGCATTCACCCAGGTGAGGGACATTGGTGGTTTGGAAAAGGGTGGTACATACACTCTGAGGTAATGAGAAACTGGGATTCTGGAAATATTCTTTTGTCCAGCTTTTTCTTTGACTCTGTGAGCGACTCCGTATCCTTTCAATACATTATTTTTCTTTCTAAAGTAAGACTCTTTGGATTTTTATTCCTGCAGTCCAAGAACCATATCAGAATGTCCATAAATAATAAGAAAAATAATAATCTTTTGCTAACTCTGTGATTTTGGGTAAGTTAACCTATTTGCGCCTCATTTCTTCATCTGTAAAATAATGAAGTTATAATAGGTTGAACCATACGCAATTGTCATTTTTGTAGGTCAAAATGGTCCAATATGGGCACTTTCATATCACTCACCTCTACATCCCACCATATTGGTTGGTGTGAGGACTAAATGAGCTAATATGTGTAAAACACTTAAAACCATGCCTACTATATTGTAAGAGAGAAATAAGTGTTAGCTGTCACTGCTATTATTAGTATCTGTGCTTTACATTTCTAACATTCTTTCACATTTATTTTCTCATTTAGTCCTGCGACAGCCTCTTGGGAAAGGCAGGGCAGGCAACATCAATCACCCACATGTTCGAAAGAGTTTTCTCCAGCACTTTCAAAGGTGTCCGTTGACACATCATGCCATTTGATTCTCAAAACAATCCCATGTGGCATGTAGCACATGTATTCAAGTCTGCTTTGCTTATTTAAATTAACAAATGAAACAAAAAAAAATAATTTGTACATGTTTGATTTTTTTTCTCACAAAAGATAGGGATAAAATTATGTGTTACCCTGACACGGATATTTTGATTGATGGGATGCACAAAAGCAAAGTTTGGAGCTCTTGATCTTTAGGATGCAGCTCAATGATCATGTCCTTTTTGAGAAATCTTGTGAATCCTGGGGGCAGATTTCGTTGCTCTGTTCTTCAGTCTCCATAGCTCTTTGCTCATATCTATTACCATAAAGAGATGTTTTCATGAGCAGTACACATAGTATTGCAGTCTTTTGATTTATGTGTCTCCTCTCCTCTGCTTTGATTCCTTATTTATCTCGGATTTCTTCATATCTAGCATAATATCAGGTACAAAGTGGCTCCCTAATAAGTGGTTAGAAAATTAATAAGGAACCAAGTGAAGGAACGTATTCATGATTATTCTCTGTTTTATTTATTAGAAAACCAAAGCCCCAGATAGTGAAGTGGGTTGCCCAGTTTCACAAACTACTACTGAATAAGCCAGGAGTCAAGCCCAGGTGGCACAAAACCTTGTCCAGAATGCCATCAAACGTGGCATAAAGATTCAGATTGAAATGAAACCGTAGGTGTGCTCTGCCCTGAATGTGCCTACCAGACGAAAACCCACCCCAGATGGCATATCCAATTTCCTCCACATCACCTGTGAGCCAAACTGAACAGTAAATGTTAAGACAGGATCACTAATAATGGGGACCTGGAATGTAGCCAGAATTAAAACAATGATCTGCTTAACAATCCCTCTGGGCTGGATGCATGTGGAGAACGGATAAATGCTGGATATCGAAACAGCTGTTCTATGGCAAACTGAAATGGGGCAATCATAGATAGCAAAGGGAGAAGAAACACTTGAAAGTTGTCTTAAATAAAGTAGTGCTTTAAATAGTGTGTGACCTGGCAGTGGCCTTTTAGGAAACAACCACCACATACAAACCACCCTGGCATGCATCTCTAGACAACAAGGTAGCTTTTGGTGAGCAAAGCCTATGGAATTATAAAAGGCATGACAACTGGTAACCACCAGTCCCCAAGGCAGATAGACAATATTAGTCCAAACGTCACCTTGGAATATGAATGCCAGTTCTCCAAAGGAAAATTTCATATGTCACCACCTCCTGAACTTTGTCTCCTAAACATGACCATTTTCCATGAACTCCTTGTAGGTATTGTGTAAACTACCCTATTTTTCCTATACTCTTCTATTGCATATTATTTTAAAATAATAATTGCATAATGTCTTCTTATCACCATTACAATCACAAGTTATCTTAGATCAGAAATCAAAATTGTTGTTCAAAATGTTTAACAAGCAGACTCAAGGCACAGAGCAAAAAGAATGCCAGCTGGATGAGATCCTGGCTTGTACCAGCTATTGTCCCCTTTCTTTTGGGTTGATGACTACACTACAACGTATAGTAGGACTGTATGAACACAGTATTCTCAAAAAGGACTTCTTGATTGATTGATTCCCTAAGTTCATTTTATGCTTATCTATCAATTGGGGAAATCCCACATGAGTGTGTAATTTATCATCCGCACAACTGTATTAAAATAAGCATGCCAATTATAGACTCAGGACTAAAAACTAGGCAGGCAATCAAGTAACAAATCAGTTGTTCAAAAAAATTTCTCTCATGTATTCATGTCATTTTAAAAGACATACTCTGCATCATTGTGCTGATATAGAGATTAAAAAAAAAAACCTGGTTATTTTCTAGGAGCGTATAGGTTTGTAGAAATACAAATTTAGCACTACTACCATCAACTATAATATGACCAGATATTTTAAAAATGAGTTCAGCATAATCATTATAACAGCTGTGTGATCACTATAGGGTTGTTGCATTTAGGTATTTAAACATTGGATAATCCCATAGAAACTTCTGGGTATGTGAATTCCTATCATAGCCTTCCTGAGAGAAGGCTAGTGATTTTGTTTGACTATTCACAGTACTGGGGGAGAGAAGCAATTGCCTCATAAGGGAAGCTGCATGTTTTAAAGATAATAAATTTTCATTTTTTAAAATAGTACTTTGCAAGATATACAACAATTGTGGATTTCCTCACATGTCCTTTTCTAAATTATTGATTAAGAATTTAGATAAACTTGATCTTAAGATCCAAGAGGTTTTTAACTTGTAATGAAAATGGGTTCTGATTTTTACCTTTAGATATAAGAGTTATCAAATGTAACGTTCACTAAATCTTGATAGCCCTATGATAACACTCAATGAAAGGGAATTTATATAGTAGGAAAACTTCAGGGAAACAAAGGAAATTTCCATCCATTTTCCCTGGTCCTTGTTTAGTTGGATCAGTTGTTCCCAGCTGGTAAGTTGTTCATCAACCAGTTCATTTAGCTTTTAACAAAAATTTTTAGCATTCCTTAACCATTTTGATGTGAATAAACATTTGTTGGGTATCGTACTAAAGTCTGATATTCCAGTAGGATAGATATAGGGCTACATTGATACTGTTTCAACTCTCAAGGAGCTTTAGTAAAATCAAGAGAGGAAGACATGTTAAGTAAGGAAGAGCAACACAAATTTATCAACATTTGTGAGAATACATGAGCAGGAATCAATGAGTACAACAAAGAAAGAGGTGGTCAGTTCTCTCTCCCATATACACTGGCCTACCAAGATAACTATGTTCCAATGAGGGAAGAAAATACTTAACCATATATTTTTCCCCTATGAGACAACTATATCTGGGACATATCCTACTAACACTCCTTGTATGTAGAGCATTAAATTAGAATGCCCTTCTATGGTTGTAGCTTTTTGATGGATATTACCCTCGTGTTGAGGGTTTGAATATATTGCTTGAAGAACTATATTTATTGGATTTCAGACAATAAGTTTGCATTGGGTAAAGGATTGAAAACCACCTAAAGTAGCATCCTAGATACAGCTTTGGGACTGTTCCTGATATATCTCTATATCTATATTTATGGAGAGGCACCACATAATTTGAAGAGAATATGGGTGATGAGATGAGAGTGATCACAAATGCTTTCTATCACCACCACATTCTAGGTTATTCATTTTGAGCCTGGTCTCTGACATACCTTCTAGGTGACCAAAATAATTTTATTGTCTTTTCGACATTGTTTGGCATTGCTAACAATCAGACTCCAATTGTAAAGCAGCTTTATAAGAGTGTCACATTACACAGAACAGATGTCAAAATAAAGGTTCACTAACTTGAAGTAACTTAACAAATAGAACATTCAGGTGTGTCTGTGACCACCAGAGGAGAAGGAAGAATTGTATTTTTTTGCCGTTCAACGATACCAAGGACAGTCTCTTTCCTTGATACGCCAACAGAGAAATTTTGTTAGCAGTATTCTGTGAACAAAACACTTAAGAGAATGTATGTATACAATAGTTAAAAAAAAAAGGGTTACTGACACAGATGCCAATTTGGTGGGGCATATGGAACATTTACACTTGCCTTTTTCTTTCTTGCTTGCTACAGCTGGTGCTGATTTAGTATGTGAAATTTTACTAGCAGGAGTGCTAATCAAGACCGAGATTCTGTAAGGATTTAGTCATTTATGTAGGGGAAACTATGGGTATCATTAAAAAAGAGAAGATCATCTTATGGAAAAGCATTATCGTTATCAACCTCATTTTTAAACTAAACAGACACAATGGTACTGTAAGTATCACTTTAGCAGCCGAAAAAAGTCAGAATGTTTTCCAGATAATGTTCCAAGAGGATTGCACCCACAGTTTAAAGTTGTGGCAGAGGCATGTTAAAGTTTGGTAGTGTCAGGGCAATGCAGAAGGGTGAGCAATTTAACAGTTAGTTGATTGACTTTTCTGTGTAGTGGTTCTGTGAAACTGCTTTTTGGAAACATCAGATTTTTAAGGAAAAAAATTTAATTGTAGTGATAGAAAAGGTGAATACATTTTTGTGGGGACAAAACCCCAAAAAGCAGTTTCCAGGCTCTCGGCCTCACATAGAAAGGTGCTGGCTCGGGTAGTAAATGGCCATCAACTGTGATCAGATGCCAGCAGCTGTGGCTAGTTGGCCGTCAGCTGTAACCCGTAGGCCATTGGCCACTAATATAACGGCTGTGGCTACGCTAGCAGAGAGGGAATGGGGGCTAGCAAGAAGATGGTGGCTGGCAAGCGCGGACTGCTGTTAGGCAGATTATGTAGATCCTGCTTCCTGTGTCTCCAGCCCAGACGCCAGCGAGAATATATTGGTTTGACTTCCCTACCTATGGCTCCGTGGGTGTTCCTTTTTGGCCTTACCGTGTCCTGCGTTCTTGGGCGGGGAGTGGGAGCTGAGACCCTGCACGACAAATGGCGCAGCGAGCACGGTCCCCTGCGCGACAATTTTCCTGAATCATTTGGGGGCAGTGGAGAAGTGGGAGGGCTTTGATTTTTGCCTTATACTTTTGAACAAGGAGTTTTTGCAATATGAGGCCAAATTTCATGTGATAATTCCAGTGATCATACAGGGGTTGAGAAAAAAACATTGAATTAAAAAAAAAGCTTTCCCAAGTGGCAACAAAAGCATTGGCGGTACATTAAATATGTTGTACAGGTGGCTTGGTAGAGTTGGAGACCTGCACGGCAGCTACAAGACATCTGCTGCCTGAGGAAACTTGCAATGTGGCAAAGTGGTGTTTGTAGCTCCCTGTGGAAGGGTGCCAGCTGCCCAGGGCTTCTCTTCTACAGATGAACAGAGTCTTGTTGGTGCTTCAGATGAAGCGGTGCATCATTCCCACCTTTCTCTCAGCACGGATTTAAAGGACAAGGGAGGCCTGCAGGGAAAATCCAGTTAGGTGCTGTGGGGACAGAGTCCCAGAGAGCAGTTTCCAGGTTCTTGGCCTCACGTGGAAAGGTGCTGGCTCAGGTAGTAGATGGCCATCAACTGTGGCTAGTTGACTGTCAGCTGTAACCAGTTAGCCAATTAGCCACTGATATAACTGCCACGGCTGCATTGGTTGGTCAGTCGGTTGGGTGGCAGGCAGAGAAGCAGACAACAGGTTGCAGGTTGTGTGGATCCAGCCTCCTGTGAGACTATAGTGGTATGACTTCCCTACCTATGGCTCCGTGGGTGTTCCTTTATGGCCTAGCCATATCCTGTGTTCTTATGTGGGGAGCGGGACAAGAGACCCCTCAGGCCGCCTCGCAAGGGCAAATGGTGCAGCGAGCAGGATCTCCTGCACGACAGGTGCTGTTGGGCGAGTTATAGATCATCTTTCTAATATTCACACGGGCTTTGCCCATCAGTATGACCACAAGCATAAGCCCGCAATCCAACCATGTTTATTAGATTTTCCTGTGTAACTTCTATGACTCACTGCCAGTTATTTGTTATTCCCATGACTTATGTCTTCAGTGTCCTCAGAAGCGATATTTGAAAAAGAAAGTTGGCTAAAATGCAAAATAATTGATGGTTATAAATGTTTTGGGTGGTTGGTTTAATTGTTTTAGAATATTTTGACATAAATATGGCAACTTTAAAAGCAGAATACATATTATAACTTCTGAATAACTATTTTAACTAATTAAAATTTATTTATTAGTACCACACCCCAATCACAACGTTAAAAGCAATCTATATAGCTCTTGCTGACAATCTGGAATATTTAAAAATTAATCAGGAAATCTCAATTATCTTATTTACTGAGGCTTTAATAACATTTTTACTATAAACATGACCATCTGGGCTATCTGATTAAAACTGGAAAAGTTGAAGACCTATCCTTAAATGCATGAAGAGAAAAGGATGAGTAGGAGCACTGAAGTGTCAAATTTTAAAACAACTCACATTAACTTCTTTCTCATTTCTCTTTCATCAAAAATCCCTTCCATCTACAATAATGCCTAAGACATGAAATTTCAGGAAAGAAAAGGAAAGGGCAGCTAGTTGATGGGATATTTGGTTGCTTTAAAACATGAGAGAATAATATAATTCTTTTAAAAAAAGGCAAAAATTAGACTGGGTAAAAATGAGTATTTTTAGCCATTTGTTCACATACACATAATTTAAACTATAGTGATTTCTAAGTATTAATAAGTTCCCTTTTAAAATTGTTGTTAGGCTATACTGAAGGAAATAACATTTCTCAATTTGCACCTGATGAATATTGTTAGAAGATTTCCCCAGTGAGGCAATTATTTATATAGAAACATTTGTGATAGGTTCTAGGGGGGCAAAACACCATTCTTTCCTCTTCAAACTGTCTTATATTTGCCCTTAATCATTTCTTATGTTGTCATATTTATGAGTAATAACCAAAATAAAATGCCTTATTTGAAAAAGAAACAGGTATTCACTCTCTTTAAAACATATCAGTTTAGCCAACTGAAGCATACATTAGGATGGTCTACAAACTGTTAATGGTGACAACAAGCATATGGCAAATTTGAACTGTCTGCAGGTCGACTTTTACTTTTGCTTCCCAAATGTCTGTCAGTCATTGTTAGGATCTAAATACATGTGTTAATGGGTGGAATTCAACAATATGAAATTGTTTGGCAAATTCTTGGAGCAAGTGAATTTTTCATGTGCTTTTGTGTCTCATGGACAACCTTCCTTGATAGCAATCTTACAAAAACAAGCCCGTAGAAGAGCATACGCTGCCTTTCTTTTTGTTCAGCTAGGAAAAGATATATAATCAAATGATATATTATCACATGCTATGTGTGTGTGGGGGGGGAGGGTACTTATGTGCATGGCTGTGCTTGTACATATGTGTTTATATGTACACATAGATTGTACTGGCTCTCAAAGGACCAGTAAGGTGCTCAGATTCGTACATTTGCTGGTGTTGTGACTGTTCCTGTTACTGTGATTGTACCTTTCACTGTGGCAATAGAAAGGCATCTTTCAATTTCTCTCCTATCAGAGTATCCTTGCTTTCTAAAGCCAGTAATGTTTGTGACACTGGAGACCAATGACACTGTACTCGGTCACTGTAATCGGTAATGTATTCTTCCGCCAGATATGGTAATAAGAGGAGCAAGCAAGAATAGCTGGAACGAATGATGAAGTAGAGTCCCTGGGACAAATAGAGAGCAGATTATAGACCAAGAGGTGAGAGAAGGAAAGGGAGGGACAGAAAAGATTTGAAATATGAGCCTGGAAACCAACACGGCACCAAACACCCAAAGAAATAAAGGCACTGAACTCAACAAATTTCCTGAATGTACACGGAAAGATGCATGTACCACAAGCAGCTGAAGCTGCCTTAACTTTGAAACACTTCCTTCAGAACAACTCCACTTCGGGCTTTGAAGAGATTATAGAGTCATATATGGAAGAGAGAAATGCTACTCATTTCTCCAGAGCCAGAAGGATTCTGATCACGTTAAAAGTCTCTTCTCAAAATAACAGCCTGAAGAAGTTGTTCAACTCAATTAAAACCACAAGAAAAAGTGGCCTTGACTCAATTGAAGACGCATATGTTGAAGTCTCCCTCATCTCCACTCTAAAGAATCTAATGCTTTAGCCATTTGAAAAAGGACTGTTATTGCCCCTATTGATATTTTTATTAACAATTTGTTCATTTGTATTAAGCTTTATGCATTTCCAAAGTACTTTTGCATATGCATTGCATAAGCTGAGGCATTTAGATTATATTTTTTTAAATCTTCGTATTACAAATTTAAAAGGGAAAAGTCTTTAGGACATTATTAATATCCCAAAGATATGAAAATAGCTAGAAACAATTTAAATTCCCAAGATATTATCTTCTTGGTTTCCCAAGTATTGAACATTATTTCATTTCCTTTGTGGGTTGAGACTGTGTCTTAGTGACAGCAATGCTTGTACATGGCTGTCATTCAATAAATGTGTGTTAAACTAAACCTGATATTTCCATTACAATGAAGTCAGATGGAAATAGATTTTAATTCTAAATCTGTCACTTAGTTGCTCTTTCTTAACTTATTTTTCTCATACTTAAAATCAGGAATCATGATTCTTATCTTTAACTGCTTCAGTGGTGTGCTGGTAAATGTTTAACAACTTGACCAGCCCACCATCAAAAAAAAAAAAAAAGGGGCTTGACCTGATGTGTAGCTTTTTATCAGTTTGCATGGTGTAAATACTCCCACCATAGATAATTTCAAGCTACCAACATGACATCATTGAATGCTGAATTGGGAAGAGCTGTGGATAATCAAGTCTTGTGGGCTAACAAGAGCCAGCTGCAGCACACCACTGCATGGCTTGAAATTTATGGTTTGATTTCTTGGAGTTGCTCTTCTGTGTTACTATAATTTATAACATTAATGATATCTTAAGAAATAGTAGTTTAGTGGATGCTGTTGGTGCCATGCTGATGGAGCCCTTGCATGCTGTGATGTATCCACTTCCTAGCTGCTGTGATTTTAGACTGATAATCATTCATAGCTCTCCCCTTCTTTGCAGACTTGCTCTTGAACAGGAGGTGCCTTACCCAGGAAGGCTACACACCCTCCTTCAACTCTGTCTCACCTCTGATGGACTATAGACAATAATTGTCTGACACAGGAGCAGAAAGTAATAGTCCTTTTGTCTCAACTCTGCTACAATTTTTGATCCAGAACTTCTTATCAGAATGGATTGAAGCCAAGACCACATCCTTCCTTAGTTCCTTCCCCTGCACTCTCGTTCCTCTCTCAGTCCCATTTTTTTAAGAGCACTCAATAAATAACCTGAACAAGAATCCCGTTCTTAGGCTTTGCTTCTAGGGAATCTAACTTAAGACAATTGAAAGTAGAAGTGGTCTTAAGAAGCGACCAGAGGGATGGAATTCTGAAGCTGGTTTCCTAGTTGGCTACATGGGGCAATGCACACCCCATCACTGATGGTAAGAGGATTATTGATCATCCCAGTTATACTGTGATATTGCCATTGCTGAGACTTTGTGTGATGAACTGGGATGGAGTACAAGCAGAAGGAATATAATAATCGGTATAATGTCTCAAGTATTTGAGAGGTATGGTGGAAAATGATAACTGTAAAGACTGGAAATAGATGACTATTGCTAAGTGCCATTGATTCAATGAAGAGAGAAAATGAAGAGAGAAAATGACAGACTCAGATCTATTAATCAACAATTTAAAACAAAGTGTGAGTAAGACGGTCTCCTTGTAAGCATTTGAGGTTCTTATCTTCTGTAGTTGAAGAACAGACACAGCTAACAATCAAACAACTGTTGGCCATCCTATATTTATTTGTAAAAGTGGCTGAATCTTTAGAGAAGCCTAAATTCTCAGACAAATCTTCTATGTCAAAGTTAAGCCCTGATAAGAAGTAAAAGGGGTGTTATAGTCAAGATGGCAGAGTAAGTAAATGCTGTGCTTGCCTCCTCTCATGACCAAAATTACTACTAAACTATAGAATAACTACCATTGAGAATGACCTGAAGTCTAGCTGAACAGAAGTTCTGTAACTAAGGACAAACAGAAAAGGCCATGCTGGGATTGGTAGGAGAGGCAGAAACATGGAAGGAGCTGGTTCCCACCCATGTGTGGTGGTTAAAAATCAAGAGAATTATCTCAGCTGTGGAGTTCCTCCCTGAGAAGTGAGGGGTCCCAGCCCCACACCAGGCTCCCCAGCCAAGGATTCCAGGTTTGGGAAGAGAAGTATCCACAACTTCTGGCTGTAAAAACCAGCAGAGACAATGGCTGAGTTAGACAGAGGGATGCTGGAGTCCCAGGAGCTCCTCTTAAAAGTCCCATGCACAGACTAACTCACTGATGGACTTATTCACTCTGAGCTCCAGAGCTGGGCCAGCAGCTCAAAAGGCACCAGGGACATACAGGGAAGAAGTGAATTGTGTGGCTTCAGGATGAGGGTTGGAGGGGCAGCTTTTTCCCAGACAGAAGTGCTGGCAGAAGTCATTGTTTCTTTTTTGAGTCCTTCCCCAACCCAGCATGCCAAGGCAGATAGGCACCATATCTGGGTCTCCATCTTCATGGCTAACACCGTTTTCTCCACCCAACTTGGCCTACGCAAACCGCTTCCAGTGCCTTTTCCACACAAATGACCTGTCTTGGCTCATGCTGCAGAATTTCCTAAAATGTCTCAAAGGTTAACAAACCCCAAATAAGCAGCACCTTGCATTGGTATACCCTGTACCTCTTGCTAAGCAGTCTCAAGACCAGCACTAATGGCAGCCAGTCTTGGTTCACAGCTTAGCTCCTCCCAGGCATCTCCAAATCTGGCACAAGTGGCAACCATCTGTAGATCATTTTGTAGCTCATACCAAGTGGCCATGGACAGGGCACAGGCAGAAGCTGATCTTGGCCTGCACCAGAGCCCTTCCCAAGAGGCTCTAGAACCAACACACATGGTGGCCAGCTTCAGACTACACCAGAGCACCCCTAAACACCTCCACAAATGACACACCCAAAGGGCAGACTGGTAACACACCAGAGCCCTGCTAAGTACAGCTGCTGTCCCAGTGCTAGATGTCAGCACAAATGTGTCTGTAGGGTCAACCCCTGCACAAAATCTCCTCTACTGTAGTCATGGTCAGTTCTCACAGCTAGTCAACCTCAGGGTCAGTCCCTGCTGTTTGCTATGCAAACAGCAACCAAGGCTCAACTACAGCATAGGGCAAACAGAACCACAAAAAGGACACATCTAAAGCACTAGGCTCAGGTGACCAGGGAGACTGCCACTGGGCTCCACAGCACTAGGCCACTCTACTAAGACCAGATGACATAGCAGCTCTATCTAATACATAAAAACAAACACAGAGAGGGAGACAAAATAGGGAGACAAAGAAATACGTCCTAATTAAAAGAACAGAATGAAACTCCAGAAAAAGAACTAAACAAAATGGAGACAAGCAATCTACAAGATGCAGAATTCAAAACACTGGGTATTAGGAAGGGTGCCCAATGATCTCAGTGAGAACTTCAAGAAAGAAATAGAAAATGTAAAAATGGGGATAGAAAACATAAAAATGAACCAATCAGATATGAATAATACAATAACTGAAAGTAAGAATACATTAGAGGGAATCAACAGTCAATTAGATGAAGAAGAGGATCAAATCAGTAATTTGGATGATAAGGTCATAGAAAACATCCATCAGAAGAGAAATAAAAAAATGATTCCCCAAAATGAGGATAGTTTAACAGGTCTCTGGGACAACATCAAGTGTACTGACATTTGCATCATAGGGCTACTAGAGAAGAAAGAGAGACAGCAAGGAATTGAAAATCTATTTGAAGAAATAATGATGGAAAACCTCCCTCACCTGGTGAAAAAAATAGACGTACAAGCCCAGGAAGCAGAGTCCCAAACAAGATGAACCCAAAGGCCTACACCAAGACACATCATAATTAAACTGCCAAAGGTTAAAGACAAAGAGAATCTTAAAAGCAGCAAGAGAAAAGCAGTTAGTTACTTATAAAGGAACTCCCATAAGAAAGACTAAGCTAATTTCCCAACAGAAACTTTGCAAGCCAAAATGTATTGCCATGAAATATTCAAAGTGATGCAAAGCAAGGACCTACAACCAAGATTATTCTATCCCACAAAACTATCATTTAGAATTGAAGGACGATAAAGAGCCTCTCGGACAAAAAAGAAAAAAAAATAGCCAAAGGAGTCCATCACCACCAAACCAGTGTTACAAGAAATGTAAAAGAGACTTCTTTAAGAAAAGAAGAAAAAGATTTAAAAAAATATGAGTAATATAAAATGCCAATACCGACATATCCTTCAACAATTACTTTAAATGTAAATGGAATAAATATTCCAATCAAAACACATAGGGTTGCTGAATGGATAAGAAAACAAAAATTACATATGTTGTCTAAAAGAGACTCATTTCATATCGAAAAGCACACACAGACTGAAAGTAAAGGGATGGGAAAATATATTTCATGAGAATGGATATTAAAAAAAACACGCTGTGGTAGCAATACTTATACCAGACAAAATAGCCTTTAAAACAAAGGCCATCACAAGAGATAAAGAAGGTCCCAGTAACCCCACTTCTGGCTATTTATCTAAAAATACCCAAACCCCACTATGAAAGGATATGTTCATCCATATGTTCATTATAGCATTATTTACAATGGCCACAATATGGAAGCAACATGATTGTTCATCAGTGGATGAATGGCTAAAGAAGAGGTGGTACATATGTACAATGGAATATTACTCAGCCATACAAAACAATAAAATCTTGCCATCTGCAAAAACATGGTTGGACCTAGAAGGTATTGTGCTATGTGGAGTAAGTCAGACAGAGAAAGACAAATGTCATATAATTTCACCTATGTGTGGAATCTAGAGAACAGATAAAAAAGCAAACAAAATAGAAATAAGCTCATAGATACAGAGAGCATTTTGATGGTTGCCAGATGTATGAGGATATTGAGGAGATGGGTGAAGGGGGAAGGGATGAAGAGGTACTTACAAAATAGTCATGGAGATGTAGAATATGGCATAAACAATGTAGTCAGTGGTATTGTAATAACTATGTATGGTGCCAGATGAGTACTGGGTTTACTGGGGTAATCACTTTGTAAGTTATATAAATGTCTAATCACTGTGTTGTACACCTAAAAGTAATATAATACTGTATGTGAACTGTAATTGAAAAAAATAAAAGTAAATGAGATCCTGAGGTGTGGACAGGATCTTCTGGGTAAATATGCTTGAGAACCTTAAATCTGCCTATTCCCCTGAACCCTCTGGTTCTGTAGAAGTGGCTTACTCCTTGTTGGAAGATAGAATTCTCTTCTTACTTGAAGAGGCCTCAAACACTATAAAGAGGCTTCAAACAAAATTGGTCCTTTACAAGATAATGTTTTTCCCCCTCAGGTCTTCCCTTATTCCTGTTTTGGCCCTAGAGCTAAAACTATGGCCAAAACTCAACTCAGGCTGACTGGGAAAAGCATAGAGATTTGCACGACTTGTTTAGCAGATTCCAGAAAGGACCAGCATGTCTGGGAATGGAAATGAAGGTGTTGGATCAAGTGGAGGGGAGAAAATAATGGATCAAGTGAAAGGAGATAAAGCTAGTCAAGGGAGAATTTGTTGATATTGGGCATTCTTCCATGACATAGGATTTAACACTCTGGCAAGGGCCTGAAGGATAGCTCTAATATCATGCTGGGATCATTTGGGAAGCTGGGTAAAAGCAATTGTCTACAATAAATGAAGCAAAAGTCCTGGAACTTGGAGTCCTGTGGAAGAAACCATGAAGGAAAGATCCTCAAGGCTCGGAAGAGGAGGCATGCCATAATGAGTCTACCACAAGGAGGCTAAAAACCCTACTGACATTCTGTTTCCAAGGAAATAAGAGGTATGTATTGGTGGTAATAATGGAGACACCAGGGTCCTTAAGAAGTCAGTGGTAGAATGTCCTCTGTCGGCTGGACTCATGGTAGAAGATGCTTTAAGAGAACTGAACTTCCTTGTAGCAGTGGGGATGACAGGACTCATGATGAGCAAAAGCAAAGTAGATGCACTTATCTGTCAGAAGCAAGGTGACCTAATTACCATGATGAGTAACAGGTCATACTGGCAGGCAGACGAGACTGAGCCGTGTATGCAGATGGCTCCTAGAACATGGTATTCCTAGAGGCAAGATAAACGGGTAGCCAACAACACTTTGCATGCTTAGCATTAAGAGAGAAGAACAACATTCAGTGAGGCCTCTTTGGGTGTGGAGGCAGCGTCTCCTGTACTTGGAAATGCTGCTACAACCTGTTTCTTGGGTGACAGAGAAAGATTTTGGTTGTGAGTGGGACTTAGGCTCCAGTGCAAGGAAACCTGCTC
This sequence comes from Rhinolophus hipposideros, assembly GCF_964194185.1. NCBI lineage: Eukaryota > Metazoa > Chordata > Mammalia > Chiroptera > Rhinolophidae > Rhinolophus > Rhinolophus hipposideros. Next base: position 25,261,317 of record NC_138052.1, on the reverse strand, counting down.
CTTGGGCTAATGACACAGATTCATGGGACTAGAGATATTTGTGGAAGAGTAAGAAGACATCATGCGGGACCTCTGACAAGTCCTAACAGGTGAGTCACGGAGAAGTGCCTAGGGTTTTAGAGCAAGGCCATATCATCTACAGCAGAGAACTACATGTCATCTGAGCAGCAACACCTGGTAGAAATTGAGCACCTAACCATGGGACATCCAGTGAGTGACCATGTAGCCAGAATTTCTCATTGTGACTGACTATTGCCAGACTTCATACAGTAATGTCCCTTGAGGAGACCAACAAGCTACTTGATGGCAGTTGACTACATCAGACATTTTCTACTTTGGAAACAACAGAGTTTCATCTTGACTGGGATCCACTCACACTCAAGGTGTGGGTTTGCCTTTCTGCTTGCAGGTCCTTGGCAGCACTGCTATCTGAGGGTTTGCCGAATGTCTAATTTCCTAACAGGCAAGCCTGCTTAACATTACCTTGGACCAAAGGAACACTTAGAAGCAACTGAAATGTGACAGTTGATATTTGACTGTGAAATATACGGAATGGTTTCTTGGTGGTACAGGTATAGCTGAGGGGCTGCCTTAGAGATAACACTGTAAAGGAATAGGATACTATCCTTCAGAATGTGCTATACAACTGAAACTAAGACCATTGTATGGTGCTGTGGTGTCAATAGGTAAAATACATGGGTCTGGGAATTTAGAGATGGAAGTAGGAGTGTTCCTCCTTCTTGTCAGTCTCAGCATCCCGCTTGGTGAATTTGTACTTCCTATTCCTGCAACATTGGGCTCTGTAGGACTTGAGGTCTTGGTTCTTAGACAAAGATACTTCCATCAAGGATTATAGTAAGACCCAATAAACTCAAAGCCCTGGTGGCTGTCACATCACTTTGAGATCCTCTTATAATTGACCATGCATATCATAAAAAGGTAGATCTGCTGCTATATAATGGGGAATATGTGTGCCTCTCCTGCCCATTGTAACTTGAACTTGTGAAAAGCAAGTACAATAACGATGACTTGAGAAAGACATGGAAAGAGATCCCAGATATGAGGGCCTGTGTTAAACCACCAGGCAAGACACCTGGACCAACCAGAATGCTAACTGAAAGGTGGAGAGTCTAACATGGGTAAAAAGGAGAGTGAGGGTGAATACCAGTTGTTACCTGAGTCAACTGCTGCAGTTTGTACTATTAGCTTCCTCTGGTAAGTTTCCTAGAAGTTGTGACAAACCAGAGTCCTATAAGAGGCTGTTCCTGAACGGAAATACTTAGTCATCCATGGAAATTATGTTGCCTAATATAAAGGATTTTTACAAACTCTCTTTTTAGCAGTGTCTATGGCTTTTGATAGACCTCTGACAAATTATTTAGTACAAACTTGGAGTGTGTGAGTGTATGCATGAGTACTTGCATGTGTGTGTCTGTACATTTTATAAATGATAATGTTTGCAACCTTAATAAGTGTTCAGCGATAACCAAGGTTGTTGGAGTAGGTCATGAATCATGACAACTGGCTCTCCTACAGTTTCATGCCATGCGACCTCAGCTGGACCCTCATTGCCATTCAGCAGTCTTTTTGTCTCTAGTTTTTTTCCCCCTATAGTATTTTACACAGCTGCTGTTCCACATCCTTTCCCTTCTCCTCAAGTCCAGAAAAAAAATATTCCTGTATATTTCATACCTACAAATGCAGATGACCTCCAAACCTACATTACAGTGATTGAAGCTATCCAGTCTAAGCTCTAACTTCTTAATCCTCACTTGACTTTGGGGACATTGTTCTTTTGTGGGTCTCTCTGTCTTTCCATTGCTTACTCCTATTCTACCTCCCACCCTGCCAGTAGAGCTTCCCTAAAGTTATCTTTGGTCATCATCACCATCCTAATAATAAGGCAGGCACCAAACACATCAGTATTCTCTCATATCTCCTGTCCAACATGTGTTCACAAAGTTTCTCTTTTAAATCTGCATTTGATTCACATTTCCCAGATTAGAACCTCTGTCCTAGATAGTAGTAGTGTGTCTCTTCTGTAATCTTTCTAAAACTATAATTTTATATATATATATATATATATATATATATATATATATATATATGTTTTTTTTTTTTTTACAAGAAGTGGAGCGCAGCATTAGGAATAGAGACAGTGGAAATATAATGGCTGTGTACGATGTCAGAGGGGTAATAGGTGGGGGAGAGGCCACTGGATGAGGGATATAAATGATAGATGTCTAACTATTACATTGTTTTGTACACTTGAAATTACTAAAAAAACCACAAAACAAACAAACAAACAAAAACACATATGAGAATTGATCGACTTTTCCTACTCAGACTTTCTTTTTGTTTTTGCTTTTTATTATAAGTAATATATTTTATTTGTGAGTACAATACTTTGTATTGTGAAATATAGCATACTAGAAGAATGTGTATAATATATAAGTAGCTTTTGAAAAATAAAATAATCACTGCTCACAACTCAGTCTAAGGAATCAGATAGTACTTTTGCTTTATGAGCAAAAGTATATTTTATGTTTTATGAGTTCCTAACCAGTTGCATCTCCCTACCTCTACCCCAAATGTAACCACTATCCTGAATTATGTTAGTTACACATATCCCCTTGTTTTCTTTAACGTTTACCATATATGTGTATGTATTACACTATATAGAATTTATATATGTATATTTTTATGTAAAATGTGTATGTCTATGTTGTTTTATTTTGCCTGCTTTTGAACTTTATATATATAAAGAACCATAATATTCTACAACTTGATATTTTCACTCATATTACAAAATCAGGCAATTAATTTCGTGAACTCATCCTAGAAAAAGTGCTACATAGCTCATTGTTGAATATCACTACAGTCACCTTCACAGTACTCCCTGTGGGAAACTATACACTGATGCCAGTGCCTAGTCCACCCTTCAAAACAATTTTGGAACTCATTTTCTGGAATGGCCATCAGAGCTCTCCTATTATCTTTGATGTCCTGAATATCATCAAAATGTCTTCCTTTCAATATTTCCTTTACCTTTTGGTAAAAAAAAAGAAGTCATTGGGGGCTAGATCAGGTGAGTCAGGAGGGTGTTCCAATATAGTTATTTGTTTACTGGCTAAAAACTCCCTTACAGACAGTGGCATGTGGGCTGGTGCATTGTCGTGATGCAAGATCCATGAATTGTTGGCGAAAAGTTCAGGTCATTTTTGTCTAACTTTTTCGCGTAGCTTTTTCACCACTTTCAAATAGTAAACTTGGTTAACTGTTTGTCCAGTTAGTACAAATTCATAATGAATAATCCCTCTGATATCAAAAAGTTTAGCAACATCATTGCAACAAATTCACGAACTTGTCACACCTCATATGTTTTTGAATCTGTAATTTGTGTTTCACTGTTGCTTAATACTCTATTTCAAGAATGCATTCTAGTAAATTCATTTTATTACTTTACTGTTGTTGGACATTTAGACTGACTTGCCAGTACAATAAAAAAGTATTGCTTTCAAAAGAGTATAATTTTTCTTTTATAAATTTCCTCATGTTCATTTATTAGAGTTTTTCTACGATATATACCTGTGATATTGTTGGATATGGACAAATTCACCTTTACCAAGCAATTCCAAATTGTTTTCTAAAGTAGTTTTGCCAATTTAGTCTACATCAGCAATATATGAGAAGTTTCTTCAGTCCACATATTATCAATACCTGGCATTTTCAGACTTCACTCTCTTACCACAAAGCAAAAGCTTTTTTTTTTCTCACCAAGTCATCCCCTGGTTGTTATAAATTATTGACTGGATTTTACAACTTTTTTCAAAAGTTCATTCTGACAGTTTTTGCCAACTAATTACTTGCTTTTGGGAAGGGATGGAACCCTATAGTTCCTACTGTGCCATTTTTGGTGATATCACTGCCCTTTAGACTATTTTTGGTTCTTTGGTTGTCTTTACCCATTTTAGAATTAGTCTGTTAAGTTTCATGAAAAATCTGCTTTTTTCCCAAGATTAAACCTTTTGTTTTGAGATAATTACAGATTTACATGCAGAAATAATACAGAGATCCTATGTACTCTTTACTCAGTTTTCCCTAAAAGTAACATCATACAAAAGTGTAGTACAATATTGCAACCAGGATATTGACATTGAAATAGTCAAGATACAATATTCCAGTACCACGAGGATCATTCATGTTGCCCTTTTACAGCCACACTCACTTCCCTCTCATCTTCAACTCCTCTTTCATCCCTGGTGACCACCAATCTATTTTCCATATCTACAATTTTGTCATTTCAAGAGTGTTATATAAATGGAATTGTACAGTATATTACTTTGAGGACTTTTTTTTTCTTAGTATAATTCTCTGGAGAGTCATCATATTTGTTCCATATATCAAGAGTTTTTTATCCTTTATTGTTCAGTAATAGTTATTTCATAGTATATAGATGTGCCATAGTTTTTTTTAACATTCATCTATTGAAAGAGATCTGGGTTGTTTTCAATTTTGGGCTATCACAAATAAAGCTATTATAAACACTTGTGAGCAGGTTTTTTGTGAACATAAGCCTTCATTTCTCTTGTATTTGCTGAATTGTATAGTAATTGCAAATTTAGTTTCTTAAGAAACTGCCAAACTATTTTCCAAAGTGGTAAATGACTTTCCAATGGATTTCTTCAGGCACCACCACAGTCAGGCAGAAGGATGTCAAGTTACTGCCAAATGTGAATGGAAGTCCAGCCTCCTGACACAGTCTCCATTATCAGCACATTTTGGGAAATCTTCTCTAGTTAGTGTGATGGAAGTCTTGGCCTTTTCTGATGGTACTTATGCTTCTTTGACACCACCCAGTAGGATGCTGCATACCTCAAAAGAGTCTGGCAACAGTGCAAGTCCATGATCCTAGCCTGGCCTTTGCTGGTGGGGTAGGGGTGGAGTTACAGCTTTTTTCTGTTTTGGGGGGCTGAAGTAGAGCTATTATTGTTTCAAAGTTTTCTGTCTTGCTCATGCCCCCTTCTTTGTCTTTTGGCTAGGAAGAGTAGGCTTTTGGGGTCTTTCATAATCTGTGACCATTTGCAGTTCTGTTTTGCTGGCTCATTCAGTTCCAAGTTCAGACTAGATGTGCAAGAAGAAAACCCAGGGGACTCGCTACCATGTCATCCCTTAGGTACTGTAGTCTCTGACCAGTTGGTCTTCTTTCCACCTCTCAGAATCTTCTTATATTTCTTTATATATAATTTCTAGGATTTTTAGTTGTATTTGGAGCACTTGTGAACAGCACTTCCACTCTCTTTTACAAGGAAGTGGAAATCCTTCCTGGTTGGGGTTTTGATGTAAATTGCATTGAAGCTAAAACTCAATTTGTTGAATCAACATCTTTATGTTAGTAAGTCCATTTATCCATGAACATAGTACATCTTTGCATTTAAGCATTTAAAGACTTTTTAGATTTCTTTCAATAAAGTGTTTTGATTTTCTACTCAAAGATCTTATATTTTTGTTTGATTTATTCCTCAGGTACTTTATATTTTTAGATACTATTATAAAAATTATTTTAAAAATTGTGCATTCTTATCTTGTGTGAGAATGTATAGAAGCTATCAATTTTATGTTCTACTTGTACATATTTACTTTATTAAAAATTTTATACATTCTATTAATTTGATTTTTATATGTAGACAGTTATATTGTTTGTGAATTATGCTGAGTTTTATCCTGAATAGTTGTTGCATTATATTGAATCTTGAATATTTTGCTATATCTATTGAAAATAAAATATTGAGTTTTGTTTTCTCTTTTAGTGTTTTAGTATAGTGAAATAATTTCATAATTTTCTAATGTTGAATCAACTTTGCACTTATGGAATAATCACAGTTTGTTAATAACATGTTATCCTTTTTATATATCCCTGGATTTAGTTTGTTAATACCATTTATCATGTGAGATTGGCCCATAATTTTCTGTTTCAAACTGAATCTATCATTTTGGTATAAAGAATATGTTAGTTTTACCAAACATGCTATAGAGTATTTCTTCTTTTTTGCTTCTCTAAAAGAGTAGAATCGTCTGTTCCTTGACTGCTTAGTAGAATGTATCAAAAGAGCTATTTAAACAAGGTCTTTTCCCTTGGGAGAAATTTTAAATTATGTTTTCAGTTTCTTGAGAGGGTTGTAAGGCAACTTGGATATTCCAGGTCTTCATGAGTATTTTTGGTTATAATTTTTTCTAGAAATTTGTCCGTTTCACTGATTCATTCAAATTTACTGTAATAAGGTTGATGTAATGTTCTTCTGCCATCTTTTTAGTATGTGATGCATCACTGATGAAGTCCCCCTTTCATTCCTCATATTGTGTATTTTGTCCTCTTTTAGCTCACTCTTTTTTATTTTTCCCCTTGATTATGCTAGTCAGAGATTTCTTCCTTCTTAGTCTCATCATAGAACTAACTTTTGGTTGTATTGATGCTCCACATTATATATTTAATTTTCATTTAGTTATTTTCTGTTATATTTCATTGTCTCCTTCCATTTATCTTGTTGTGTTGCTGTCCTTTTCTGCTTTGGCCTCAGGTTTGTGTCCCATCACTAAAGGATGAGTCATGGAAATCCAGGTTCTAGGTCAGCAGGAATGAAAAGATAACCCAGAATGAAAAGAAAGAAGTTCTAAAACTTCTTTCTGTGCAGCTGCTACTTGTCAACTCATGACAACGGCAAAAATCCATTCCAAATCTCTTTTACCCCTTGGATCCTTTGTGATTGATTCCTATGGACTTCCAATTATTACAGCAGTTTATCCAGGCAGTACAAAAAGATGTCTTATTTTTTGTTTACCTTTTTTGGAGTGCTTTCCAGAAATGGTTTCTCAGAAACCACTCTGCTTTATACTGGAATTCTCAAACACTCTCCATGGCTTGTAACAGTGTCCAAATTTTTTTAGCATAATTTTCTAAAAGATATGACCTCACCCTTTCTTTCATGGCTTTATTTCCTTTCAGGTGATTTCCTTTTCCACATGGAAACTTCTTTTTAAATCTTCTAGTCCTAGATCAATGTAATTTATTAGTGATAATTTCCTAATTTCCTAGCCCTTAGAACACATAAGCACCCTATTCTATAACATTATTAACAGGTTGTACTGATATCTTTACATCTGTTCAATGTTTCATAAAGGAATGAATTTATGCTCACCTCTTCGGCTGCATTTTGAGTTCTTTAAGACAAGAACTATGCCTGACAAAGAGTAGTCATTGACTCAGTGCTTTCTTGAGTGAATGGGTATAATTTTGGATCTCTCTCCTCACTTAACATGTATTTTCTCCCCAGCCCCACTTTTGATGCTCTGGCTATAGAAGCAATTACCAATAAGTTAATAAGACTCTATAGCCACTAGGATTTTTCTTCTCTGCAGATTCAAACACCTGTGGCCCAGCTCTTAAATGGTATTAACCAAATTACACCAAGCATTTTGGTTGTACCTTTGGGTTCCGGAGTCTAATTGCTCGTAATGAAACACTGTAGTCATAATTTGATGGTCTGTAGGTTTCTTAGCTGTTTCAGTCTATGAGAAAATATAAAATGGGATATTTTGCACGTGACTGTCTATATTTTATATGCAACACATCAGAGTTGTGTAAATTTTGTGAACAACTTCTATTATCTTTGAAACCACAGAAGCAACAAACAGTTATAATTATAGTCTGAAGAAGCGATAGTGTTTCAAATATGCCTACAGTAGTGGTATTACAATGAGAATGTTCTGTTTGCCTGCAGCTTTCGCTGTGCTCAGTGACATCACAATTATACTAAATTTTAACAGAAACTTCTGTCCTTAAACAGAAACAGCTTGTTTGAAAATCGAAGAGCGTTCTTTCTTCTGAATTCTTTGATTCTTCACTGAATAAACGTGGGAGAAATGGTAAATATCGTGGCATAACTTCATTCTTTGTTACTTCCCGGCTGGTTTTCACTCTCATGGAGTAATAGGTATTCTCCTTTGCTCCACATGGGAATGACTGCACGTTATTTAAAACTTCTTTCTGTGCATCTGCTACTTGTCAACTCATGATCTTCTGATCCTTGAAGATTTGACAACCCTGTGATTTGCTGTAATGGAATTACTGAAAAGTTATCAACAAAGACATTGCAATGTAAGAATGCAAAGTAAGTCCTTAGATGTTTAGAGGGAAATGAACTTCAAACGGGGAGTAGTGGCCGCAAAGAAATACCTGAATCATATAATACAATTTCTGGTGCGGTACTGCATGTCTTTAATTTTGTCAACTGGGAGAGAGGATGTTTATGTTGCCTTCCCTCTTTCTCGGCTGTGACTTATTTTTTCTGTAGCTTAGTCATCAACACCTCATCTAGTCCTAAAAACATCTCAGACTGGAAAAGTCCAGTCAAAGAAACATTCTACCTGGAATTAAAAAAGCTGTGTTCCCTGCTATTTTTGCTACTGACTGTGGCAGAAACCCTGGATTAATCTTTCAAGTTTTCTGGGTCTTTATTTCTTTATCTAAGAAAATTTAAGTGGTGAGTTAGAGCTGTGATCCTCAAAGGGCAGTCCCTGGACCAGTCACATTAGCATGATCTGAGAAATAGTTAAAGAAGCAAATTCTTGGGCCTCACCCCAGACCCACTGATTCAGAAACTCAGAGTGTAGAACCCAGCAATCTGAGTGTTAATAAGCAGTGTCTATGATTCTAATGCACATAAAACTTTGCAAACCACTGGGTTAGATAAACTTTTAAAAACTTCCAACCCTAAACTTCCATGAATCTCTATGAATTTAAGGGTAATTTAAGCCTAAATTGGATGTAAAGTAGACATATTCTTCTGCTTGTAATTAAATTTAAAATTTGGATTCCAAACACAGATTTAGAAGCATATGTAAGAAAAAAAAGGAAAAGAATGTTAAAAGTGTTGTCCAAAAACACGTAATTACTCTGAAACTGTTTTTGAAGAAAAGCGTTTGCAGAATTTGCCTCCATTTGACACTGCAAAATGAACTTGGTATTTCTGTCATACATGTATCTTAATGAATATTTCCACTGATTGATCACCACTGCTTAATGACTGTGATTTCAGAAAAAATCATTTAAAGTTATTCAGATTCATTGTAACTCATTTCTTATATTTACAGAGGGTAAGAGTTAATAATCTGTTCTACATAAGTGCACATATGGCTAAAAAATTTTGTTATTGAATATTTGGGCCTTTGGCCTTCTATATAGGGAAATGTCTTTGTGTTTAACCACTTCTGTGCTTTATTTAGCATATGCTTTACCTAACAGTCTGTCTGGCTCCATTTTTTTATTAGTGTTGAAGAGTTTTTGGTAGTGATTTTAATCTTCTAGGATTGGTATAATTACATTAACCAAAGCTTTAAGCTTTCTAAGGTTGCTGAAGGAAGGAATAGGAGAATCTTTTATTCTTAATCTAAATAAGTTAATAAATATAAATATGCAACAAAGAATGTAATAATTTAAAAAAATAAAAACACAGTATTACAGTAAATTTATAAGGTAAAATGAGAACTGGGAAAAGGGAGTGGGAAAATTGTTTTTAATTTTGCATTGATGAACAAGATAAAATCTGAAGACCTAGTCTCAATAAAGAGCGTGCAGGGTCCTCTTCCACAATAGATAGGGCTGGTCCCTTGTAACCAACATGATACTGTGGAAATGATGGTCTGTGATTTCTTAGGTCATAAAAGTCATCACAGCTTCTACCTTGTTCTTTTGGATCACTTTCTTTGGGGGGAACTAGCCCCCATGTTGAACAGCATGCTGGAGAGACCTGTGTGGAGAGAAACTGAGGCTTCTTATCAATAGCCAGCACCAACTTGCCAGCCATGTGAGTGATCCACCTTGGAAACTGAGCACCCGGACTCAGTCAGGCCTTCAGACGATTGCAGTCTGAGTCATTATTTTGAGTGCAGCCTCTTGAGAGACATCAAGCCTGAATCATCAATCTAAGTTGCTCCCGACCTTGACCCACCAAAACTTAGTGATGTAATAAACATTTATTATTGTTTGAAGCTGCTAAGTTTTGCAGTAATTTGTTATGTAGCAATAGATAAATAGTATAGAGGCCATTTTAGGAGATAACCTGAGGTTACAGTTTATGTTTGTTTCACTAGTGAATCGCATGCGACGCAGTACTTGACTCATAGTTCAATGATATCACGAAAGAAAGAAGGTCACGATAGTATAGTCACCGAATAGCCTTCCCATGACGTAGCTTCTTGGACTGGAGGTAGGATAAATGTACGGAGTGACAGGAAGTAGGATGTAATAGAAGTGGGATTCTGAGTACAGAAGCATGGTCTTTGTACAAAAATAGGGCACTTCGGCGAATGTAGCTAATCACCTTTTGGCAGGCATGACAGGGCTGTTGACAACCCTGACCAAAAGTGTAGAAGGCAGAAACCAAAAGCTTCTTCAAGACTATAAAGTTTATATCAAAGACTTCCTGTTTGTGCACATGCCCTTTTCTTCTATCATAAAAAGTGATTAAACTGATTTGCAGAAAAACTGATTTGCTCTTCAAAGAGACTACTGACTGCTGCTCGGTGACTTGTGTTCTGCTAGGCTGGCTACCCATGGATTCTGGGTTGATTTGTTCTTGTATCTTCTCAGCACACTTATTTTTTTTTTTATCAAAGATAAATCTAAGCTTTTTCTCCGAAGTATTTTAAAGGCATACTAATTGAAAATCAGAAAAGAGCAACAGAGTTAAATATGCATCCACGACACAAATGCTTAGATATTCAGTAGTCATATAACTAAAATCATTATCCCTGTGTATTATACTTCACAACATTTTCCTGTATCTTTGAAATTTTAAAGAAGATAGCCAAGAGAATGAACCTTGAACATACTTTATTAATGAAACTTTTGCATAATGCTTCTATATTTCAGTATTTTTCCAATACGTAATTTTGGATTGGAAAATAAGAAAAGTTAAAGTGTTTTTTAGCTGGATCATTTTGGAAGAGTGATTTACGATCAAAAGCAATATTAAAAGATACATTATACGTATACACATACATTCACATTAAGGTTAAGCTCTTATGCATTATTTTTAAATGGGCTAAGTTTGAAAGAAAGATAGAGGGGCAGGGCTTGAGTAATAATAGGCAGGATAAGAGAGAGTTTCTCAGGAGGGAGAACTAACATATGAGGTGTTTGAGAAGGGGGAGAGACAGAATGAGACACATACAAAGGTTAGCAAGTAGAATTCTTTGACTGGAGCATTGAGTGTGTGGGGAACAATTCCCTCTTGCCTGTATGCCTTCTTGAACCTAACTTGTCATGTCAAGTTTCCTCCTTACAATCCCAGTATACACATTCTCTTAGATGCTTCCCTGGTTCCTGGAGTGAGGCAATGAAAACTTCTACGCTCCCTCAAAATATGCTGTTTCCATTTCCTAAATAAAACCTCTCTCATGGTGATGTTGGGAGATAGGCTCAGAAAAGGTAAGTGGGAACTGAAATGAGTAACTTCCAACAGAGAGACCTGGGCCAAAGCTCTCTGGGCACAGGGGTACACACCTGGAAAAGAAACTGGTTTATCAGTGTGGATGGGGCCAATAAGAGAAAGGAACATGGTGGCCTGGGTGAAGTCACACAAATGGCACATGTATTCCACACAATTTCTGTAAATTCCACAGTTTCTGTATTTTCAAATCAAAGGGCTGCTTTTCAATGTTTGAAACAATGAAAACCATGGTTGTTGCACGTTGTTCTTGTTAGATGTGTATTTGGTTCAGCATCTTCTAATAAGGACAACTAAACAACAGAGTTAAATATGCATACTTTTTTAAATTGTAAAAGTAATGTATTCTCTTTGAAATGGATTTGGAACTATAAAAAGTGTAGAGAAGAAAGAAGAAGAAAAAAAGATTACCTAAGGAACCCACACTATTTATTTAATATATTTTCTTTTTTCAGCCCACCTTCCCTTTTTTTCTACACACAATGCGTTACACACACAATGTAATTTTATATTTTTCTTTTAATTTAAGTATTTTCTTTATTCAGTGTTGTGTTTGGTTTTTTTGTAAACACCACAAGAAATGACTAAATATGTTTCATCATGTGAAAATGTAGTCATTGGTTTCTTAACCATCCCTCTCTGTTGGGATATTTAGATTGGTTTGATATTCACTGTTATAAATGATATTGTGATAAACTTCTGCATATACTAAATTATTACTGGATTTAGGAATTTCTTAAAGGATAGATTTCTGGAAATTGGATTACTTCATCAAAGGAGAGGAACAGCATGTATGTTACTCTTTAGAGTTATACGAATATGGGTTTCATTCTTTGATGAGGTATATTTCCTCATTACAATTAATACATTCTAATCAATATCTGAAATAATGTATAAGACATGGTCCATTTAGACTTGGGCTTTTGTCCAGACTTCAGAACTTGGTGGCACTATCGTGATTGTTCTCCTGTGTCTTGAATGCCATAACAAATGCTTCATGGTTGCCACCATTGAATTGTAAGTAAATAAATATACACAAGTCTTCCCTGAACAATTTCTCATGTAAGAGATGGGAGGGGGAAGAATAAAACAACTTTAAAAATAATACCCAAGATTATCAATCAACATTCTTTGCCAAATAGCATGAAAGTTTGAGAAGCTACAGTAATACATAAAAGCATAGAATCCCCTTTCTATTTTAGTCATTGTTTGAAAAATACAAACTTTTTGGAATATGTCCTTCTTATAAAGCTTCTCTGAAATGATCCCTACAGAGATGTTTAGATGCAATATGAAAACCTTTATGGACAAAGAAATGTTATTGTAGTGATGTTGCTTACCTGTTTTTCTCTTTTTGAAGCTCACCTTTTGTGAATAAAATGAATTTGTATTTTTATTCATTATACTGTTTCAGACTGTTTGCTTTTCACTAACCTTTTATTACCATGTAAATATTTTTCTATGTTATTATGAGAGCACCCTCCTATTAGTTTCAAATTCGTAGTGTCATAATCACACAAAAGGCTGAAGTACTGATTATGCCTCAGATAATGTAGTTGTTAATGATCAACTTAATGTTAAAAGCCATTACTGCTCATTGACATAATTCTGAGAACATTATACTGTAGAAGTGCACCTTTTGTGTAGAAACAGAATGACAAAATTGAAATGTTAAAAGTTGAGTGTCTGAATAATAGCCTGTGAAATCATTTAGACAAGACCATTGTTGCCTCTATTGTTCAAAGACTAGAGAGTGACAGGATGAGACAAAAAAAGAGAAACACCACAAAGGCTCCACTTGCAGGTTTGAAGGGAGATGGGAAGTAAAGAGGATCCCTATTTGTCTGTTTCCCTCTCTTCCTGGAGGGTCTTCACCTAACAACAGAGCACCCTCCTCTGGCCACTTGCCAAAAAAGGATGCTTGCCTCATTTTTGATGGGCAGAAATCAAGCCAGATAGGGAAATGCTGTAAGTGCCCTGAAAGGATTTTTCCAATAAAACATTGCCTGAGAGTGACCTCAACTAGCCACCCTTGGTCTCCTCCATGCTAACTACTCAAGAGTTTTTGGTCCCGAAGCATTGGAAAGCTGGAAGAGACTTTAGAAAGGCAGTAAGGGTACAGCCACCTTCCCAAACAAGCTTTCTTTGAAACTTAGTGTCCATTTTCTGTAGTATCTTTGGTTCTTTTCTAAAAAAAAAATATATATATTATATTAGTTTCAGGTGTACATTTACACCACTCACAAAGTGATAACCACCCCCTAAATCTACTACCCAGCTGACATTATATATAGCTGTTACTATACTATTGACTATATTCACTATGCTGTACTTCACATCCCGTGAATATATATATATATATATATATACATACATATATATATATATATATATATATATTTATAGTTGATGTTCAGTATTATTCCACTTGAGCTTCAGGTGTATAGCACAGTGGTCAGGCATCTATATAATCTTTAGTTCTTTTTTGATTCAGAGGGTGGAGGCAAGTCCATAGAATTTAGAGAGACAGATGATATGTGTATGTGGTGGTGTGGGGGAGGGCTAGGTGGTGTGAGGGAGGGATATTTGTTTGATGGAGCCAATGAGACCTGAAACAGAGGTGTAATTCACTGCTGGGTCATTTAGTGTCACATTTCCACGGTCAAAGACCTGACGCCTTACCTTGACCGACATTTAATAATGTCCGTATTTGTAACAGCAACAGCAACCAGGTGAGTAAATATAGTTGAATTACAAGTTCATCATTATTACTAGAAGAATCCAAGGCTATGATCTGCTCATAGTGTGTGAGTCACAGTATCTTTATAGACTATTAATATTACTGTAAACTTTCTATGTTCCAGGCACCTTTCTAAATGCTTTATAAGTATCAACAGGGGAAGCTTTGTTAGAAGTAGGCACATGCAGAAGAAATGCACACAGGCTTCAGCCTGTCAGAGAGGAAGAAATAATAATTGTGTTATCACAGGGGATAAAAGCCGATGCTTAAAACATACTCTAGTCTTAAAGCAAAGATCGAATTATGCTTGAAACTTGTATTTACAAAAGAGACATTTGTTTTATATTTCTAAAAAAATTTCTATAGAAAGGGATTACTTTAAAAATGTTTTATTTACACTGAAATTTTAAAGTAAACTTTTTTTAAAGAATAGTTTTATTTACAAAAAAAAACTGCAAAGATAATACAGAAAGTTCCCATCCACTAGTATGGTATATTTGTTATAGTTAATGAAACAATATTGATACATTATTGTTCATTAAAGTCCATAGTTTATTCACATTTCCTCAGTTTTTTTCTAATGTCCTTTTTCTCTCTGGATCCCATTCAGGATATCACATTATATTTAGTCGTCCTGTCTTCTCAGTTTCCTCTTGGCTGTTACAAATTTTTAGATTTTCCTCTAGGCTCTTACAGTTTCTCAGACTTTTCTTGTTTTTGATGACCTTGACAGTTTTAAAAGTACTGCTCAGGCATTTTGTAGAATGTCCCTCAATGAGGATTTGTCAGAGGCTTTTCTCATGAATAGACTGAGGTTATGGGGATAATATATAATAGTACTGAAAATGTTTCCAGTTTTCTGCCATATTAGTTTTGGGGAATAGTTCATGACCTGAAATTAATGAAGGAAATATTATTTATTTAGGGCTAGGGAATGTTGAAGATTAGACTGGTATATGGATACATCCCAAGGAGTTGAGGGATATATAAAAGACAAAAATTTCAGAAGTCATTTTGCAAATATTTGTACTTTCCTTTATTTAATGGACATTCACAGAGCACCACTGTTTGCCAGTCACTGCTCTTAGCACAGAGAATGAAAATCTGAGCTAGTGACAGAAAGTTAATTTCTCAAACTGCCATGGAAAGACGGTTTCCCATTAAAGCTCTGAAAAGAAAGGAATGCTTCAGCTTCCTTCCAAAATCCAACAAGTGTCTATATTTCTTTATTTTTTCCCCAGGAGAGATAGAGATTGGCAATAAATATTTATTAATACCATTCTATAACCCATAGCTAAGTTTTCCTTAAGAACAAATTCAATTGACTCTAAACTTCTTAGTCACTTGTACTCTTTTTTGTGTGTGTGTCTCCTCAAACATTACTTGCACAAGATATCTGCATTTAAAACATTTTATGCAAGATTACCTGCATTAGATTTTATACTCCTTATAAAAACCTTTATTTTGAAATAATTGTAGACTTATAGGAAAGTTACAAAAGAAAAAGAAAGAGTTCACATAAACCTTTCACTCAATTTCCCCTAATGTTAACATTGTATATAATCATGGTACATGGTACAATAAGCAGGAAATTAACATTGGTGTATCACCTTTTTCTAAACTTATAACCCATATTTGAATATTACCAGTTTTTCCACTAATGTCCTTTTATTTGTTCTGTGAGCCAATCCAGGATTTTATACTGTATTTAATTACTGTCCCAAATTTTTTCCAGTCACTGAAAATTCCTCGTCTGTTCTTGTGTACCATAATGTTGAATTTTTTAAAATAATATTTTGACGGGAAGTTATTTTGTAAAATGTCTCTCAATTTGAATTTGACTGATGTTTTCCAATGAAGAAATTGAGGTTATGCATTCTTGGTAAGAATATTACAGAAATGATATTGTATCCTATAGTCATTGTATTGGGGGTACCAAATGTTGATATGACTCATTACTGGTATTAACCTTGGGCAAACGGTTAAGGTAGTATTTTTCTGGGCTTCCCCACTGTAAACTTACTATTTTCCTCATTGTAATAAGTAATACTTTGAGATTAAGCAAATACATTTTTTATTGTTCTTTTTGAGTGTCCCCTTTCTTCATCATTTGAAGGGTCTAGATAAATATCATTCAAAATTGCTTCTATAAATGAACAGAAACAAACTCATAGATACAGAGAACATTTTTATGGTTGCCAGATGGGAGGGAGTTTGGGGGTAGGTGAAAAGGGAAAGGGTTTAAGAAGTACAAATTGGTTGTTACACAGAAGTCATGGGGATGTAGGGTACAGCATAAGGAATGTAGTCAATAGTATTGTAATAACTATGTATGTTGTCAGATGGGTACTAGATTTATCGGGGTAATAGATGGGAGGGGTGTTGCAGGCAGGGTAAAAAAGGTGAAGGGATTAAAAAATACGAATTGGTTGATACAAAATAGTCACAGACATGTAAAGTATAGGAAATATAATCAATAATATGTTAATGATGTATAGTGCCATGTGGGTACTAGACAGAGGGATCACTTCTTATATTACATAAATGTCTAACCATTATGCTGCACACCTAAAACAAATATAAAATAATGAATGTCAACTCTAATTGAAAAATTAAAAAGGGGGGAAAAGATAAAGAAACATGAAAGGTTCAAAGTTCCAGATATAAAACAAATGAGAGTTGGGGATGCAATATATAGCATAGAAATATAGTCAATAATATTGTGACAACGTGGTACAGTGTCAGATGGTTGCTGGACTTATCATGGTTATCACTTACGTAGCATAGGGAATATAATCAATAATGCGGTAATAACTGTATAAAGCCAGGTGGGTACTGTTGAATAAATATGATATACACCTGAAACTAATATAATATTGTATGTTAGCTATGTTTCAATAAAAATCTTTTAAAAATGCCCGTATAATTAAGTAATTCCTTAAAAATTACTTGAGTGATATTTGGGTTTTTCTCCAATGGATATTGGTCTGTTGTTATTTAGTAGGTTTTTTAAAAGTGTTAGTGAAAGATAGAGTATTCTCTTCAATTAAATCAAACAATGTGGAACAAACTACGTTGACAATGAGAACAAAATTGTACTCCCCTAAATTGTACTCGGAATAAGTAATAATAGAAAAGCACCTAAAGCAGATGCACCATGGAGTCATTCTGTAGCTGCGCATGTGCCTAGCACAATCCCATACAGGTAGCTATTAATTCTGGTGAATTTTTATTCATCGACATTTAACTCTCTGATTTTTAAAAAGTAGACTTTTAGTCAACTTTCTTCTTCAGAATATCCTATTCTGCCCAATAATTCCATTCTAATGCTTTTGGGAAGAGTTACTTTGCAATCAGGCCCATTTACTGCGAATGATTTAGGATGCATTAGCAGTAACTACAAGGGATCCTAATTAGGAAAGGACAAACTACTTTGGGAAAAAAGTCGATCTAAATCTTTCTTTTGTTTTGCAGTTCCGTTATTTTGAAAGTTAACATTTCTACATTGGCCCTCTATTTGAAGTCTCTATGTCCTTTTATTTAACACCCTGGTTCATCTGCTTCAACTGTTGCCTTCTCTGCTACATTATCCACTTTTTTGAGTTGACTTGGGTCAGTTTTTGCCATATACCATCCCTCTCTCCCGAAGACTTCTTGCCTTTTAGCCCCATGTATTTTCTTTTTTGCTTATAATTAACTTTATTTTTGAAATTGTTTAATTTTTATTAATTTATTTATATTCTGATGTTACTCCCAAATTATTGATCGATGCATTTATATTTTTTGGTTGCTCTTAAATTACCCCCAAAACACCCATTCAGTTTATTCATTCATTTGCTTCACTCTGTGTTAAAGTAAACCATGGGCTAGGCTAGGTGGAAAAGGCAAAGATAAAGAAATCAGATTCTTGTTTCAGAAAACTTATGTCATCAGAGAACGTTTTTGAGGTAGCATCTTCTCTCATTCTGGACTGGCTTTTGAACGAGGTCTCAGACTTTTGGGAGGCAAGTAATGTGTCTCAGAATAAAAATATACCCCAGGAGCATAAAAAAAAAAAAATGTCTTCCATTCTAGCAGGACAGGAAATTAGCAGGTTCTGTTGATCATTATTCAATTTTCTAGAATCTAAAGTTATGTGTGAGTGAGGAACTGGGGAAGGGGGACACAGAGACAGAACAAGAGAGGGAAGGAGGTAGCAAGGGACAGAGGGAAGGGGGTGTGGAGCTGTAGTATTGGCTGGAAGAAAACCCAAGTTGTTCAGTAGCAAAGAGAATTCGAGACGGTAATGAAGGGTTCTTTGTGGAGGAGAAGCAAGTGAAATTCACTTGCTCCTTTTGACGAGGTGGAAAGCAATAGCCTCAGCTTATTCGTGTGCTTCTGAACCGTGGTTCACCCACCACTAATTCAGAGGCTGTGGGAAATCCAGATGCAGTTGTTATTCTCACAAAGGTACATTAGGAACAGATCCAGCCCCTGCTATTGTATCAGGAGGCTGCACTGGCAGCAAACAGACCCACTCCTAATGTAACTTGAGGGGAGAGCTTAATGCCTTTGCTCCGCCATTTGAATTTTTTGTTTGAAAGAGCATATAGATTATTTATAATCCAGCAAATAAACCTGAGGGTCTTTTAATAAACTCATAGATTATGTAGCTCAAAGGAGTTTATTGAAATGATATCTAAATTCGCCTGTGACAATGACATTCCATAAGAGTTTATGGCTCTATGCCGTGTGGAATAGGATTTCCCACCTCACCCCAGGGTATCTGCGTATCATTTCAACATTCAAGAAGAAAATGAAAGACTGACTTTAGGTCACTATACTAGCTTCTCTCATAACGTTTTTCTGAAAAACAAAAATACAGATCAAAGCAATAGAGGATAATTGATAAACAAACAAACAAACAAACAAACACACACACAAACGAAAACTGGGAAGAACTCAACCAACTGTTTTCTAAAGCAGTTGAGTTTAAGCCCTTTGATTAACTTTTTTTTTTTTAAATGTGAGTTTTTTGGTCAGCATATTAGGGGTTCAGGGAATTTGACTTGGATCTGATCCAAGAAAGAACAACAAGGATGTGAAAATGTATGTCATCCCAGCCAGAAGCTTGGATTGCGGCTGCAATCCAAGTTATTTATTCTCTGATGCAACTCAAGAGCTCATGGTTGTCTGAAAGTGTGGGGTGATCATTCACACCACTCACATCACTGCCGGAGTCACGCCCACACCCCCTTAGGGCACTGTTTTGCCAATGTCTTTCAGAATTATGGTTGTCTCCCTTCTCTTAAAATTAAACCACTCCATTACATTGTATTGCTTAAAGTCCAAAATTTCTTAAAGTTCCCCAATCCCATTTTACCTCGATATTTTCCCCTATCAGTAGTTTGACCCCAAATTCCCCTCATCCCTGTCAGAGGGCCTTCTTTGCTCCAGCTGTCTCTTCTAATCTCACATCTCACTTGAAATTTCATTTAAAATCTCTAGCTTCTCCCTGTATTCCTTCCTCATTCCTCCCTTGGTTGCCATTTATTTAACTTTATAGTGACATTTTCTAACTCCATAAAGCCTTCTGAGGTAACAATTTTTATGAAACACATATGAGTCCATTGTATTATTATTTTTCTTCCGAAAGAGAACATAGCCAGAAAAGAACAATGGAGAATTGTTTTCTTCCACACAGAACAAATAATTACAAAATCAGAGAAATTTTAGAGTGAGAAGGAGTTTTCTAAAAATCGTCTTGTCAAAACTCCTCATTTTGTAGTGAGGAAACTGAGTTCTAGTCAGCTGGAGTTATTTTCCCAAAGTGACATGGCTCACGCAGCGAAGGATGGCGTTCAGTTCTCTTTCCTATTCCAGGTTTCTTTCCATTCCAACATACTGCCCTTCTTAGGTGTTTGTTTTCAGCCAGAAGTGATGTGATCATAGCAGTTTACTTGGAGGGATGATTTCCAGAATGTTTTCTTTCATTCAATGAATATTACTGAGGACTCACCATGAGCACTATTTAGGTACCAAGGATATGCAGTGCATAGTTCTAAGGCCTTCCCCGTGGAGTTAACATTTAAATGAAGGAGATCAGTAATAAATAAACAAGAGAATATTTAATGCCAGGCAGTGATATGAGCTGTGAAGAAAAATAAAGCAATATAAGGGAATAGACAGAGCGTGTAGGTTTGGGGTAGCACGGTCAGAGTGGACCTCTCTGAGGAGGTGACATATGAGCAGAGGTCTGAGTGAAGTAGAGGCATGATTCATGAGTCCATACAGGAAACAACATTCTAGGCATGTTCCTAGAGTCTAAAAATACAGTGAGACCTTTATTACTGTCATGCGGGAGACCCTGCTCGCTGCGCCATGTGTCATGCAGGGAGTCACGCAGGGTCTCTAGCCCTGCTTCCCACATAAGAACGCAGTACATGGTGAGGCCAAAAAGTAACACCCATGGAGCCATAGATAGGGGAGTCATACCATTATATTCTCGCTGGCGGCTGGGCTGGAGACACAGGAAGCAGGAGCCACAGAATCCGCAATCCACAATCTGCCACCCTCCGCCGTGCTAACTGCAATTCGTGCTTGTCAGCCACCATCTTCTTGCTAGCCCCCAATTCCTGCTAGCATAGCCACAGCAGTTATATTAGTGGCCAATGGCTCACTGGTTACAGCTGATAGCTAACTAGCCACAGCTGATGGCCATCTAATTACAGTTGACGGCCATTTACTACCTGAGCCAGCACCTTTCCACATGAGGCCGAGAGCCTGGAAACTGCACTCCTGGCTCTGTCCCCACAATTACATTTGCAGATGAGTTTGATTATGATATTACAGGCATAGCTTTCAGAATAAGCTGTGGAAGTTTTAGCGTGTATCAATCAACTAAAATGAAGAAGGTTTAAATTCTAACAGACAGCAAATTTTTAGGACTGAATTGTATCAGATTCACTGGTTGTCCATCTCACTTGTCCTTTGACTCTCTGTAATCGTAGGAACACAGACAATGGGACTACATCTTTCCTGCTATAAAGACACAAAACAAAACAACAGAACCCCTCAAATCTATGTTTAGCTATGAGTTAAGTGGTTCCATCAAAGAGACATCCTATAACTGGCAGAATCAAATGCTTCTTTAGAGATGAATACTGCCTTTCCACATTGTAACCAAAAGAGAAAAGGCCACAGGAGACTTTTCTGAAACCAGCAAACTGTCTCATAGAAAGAGGGGCAGTAAGGGGACCTTTGGGCAGAAGCTGCTGCTGCTTTTGTAAACCTACACCCTGGGATCCCCAGTCCTCTAATAAAGAAAGGGCTAGCCCATTTTGACCTTTATAGCCTGTTGCAAAGTCATCGCTGAGATATTATTTGAGTAGCTTGAGGTAGAATAATGTTCAACTCAGCTTCCTGGAGCTGCATTTGAAATGCAATTAATTGACTGCTGTTAGTTGTCAATTAACATTTATTATCAATTAGTTCATCAAATTGATTAGTTGGCAGGACCTTAAAGTCTAAATGCACTCCTTTCCATTATAAATATGTCTATAAGAGTAAAAGCTACTCACTAATTGATGTCAAACTGGAATTGCTTATGTTGGACTTGACTCTTGTCCATATTACATTTTAAAATCTATGTTAAATGAACTTGGATAATACATGGAAGGTTCACACTTTAAAAATGTACATGTCGTGGTTGTTTTTTGGGGGCATTCAGTAAATATGCTAGGGGAAAACTTTATACTGATGTCAAAAGTAATATTTAATAGGACTTATCCGGTTACATGTCTAGAATGATTTTACTTTGGAAAAAAGCATTATGTTTCTCAGTGTTGCTCAGACTTTTATATACATTTAAATATTGCCTATGTCAGTTTTAACATTTTTGAGTCACCTAATAGGATGTAAGCTTTCAACAACTGTCTAGAAGAAGGTAACATATAATTGTGTATAATTAGCAACTCCTTCTATTTAAAAGATTATATACATATATATATATATATATATATATATATATATATATATATATATATATATATATGTATATAATCACCCCCTTCCCCCAAAAAACTTTTCTAGACTATAACCAGCATTCTAGATCATTCTGCATTCTATCCATTATCTAAAGACTAATTAAAAGATTTTGAATTTCTCCTTCCGTCCCTCCCTTTAGTAAAAAAACAAAACAAAAAAAGGAAACAAAACAAATAACAGATATACCGTCACTTAAAAAGACTCTTTTTTGTGTGTGAGAAAAAGAAACTTACAGACAAATGTTGAGCCATTAGCATATGATAGTTTGTCTTGTCTTTCATGCAACGTGGGATGAAGCATGGAACGAAACTGTAAAATCCGCCTCTATCTATTTAACAAAGCACAAGATACCTACAAGGGATTATTCATTTTTATTGCCTTTGTGCAAAACGATAATTCCTGCCTCCTCCCATCCCAAAATGTGACCTAAATATGGCTGAAAGACACAACATGTGACCTGCTTAGCACTGCCTGCCATGGCCTCAAGCCACAGCAGGAACTCTATTAGAGGGAACGGCACAGATGCTACCAGATGGCCAACATATTGTCCAGAGATGACCCATGTATAATTGCAGAAAGTTCAATACATTCAGGTTTTGAATTTAATTGCATTGACCACCTTACCTACTGCTGCTGCGTGCTTTAATTTATTTAAGGTGGAAATATAGTTTAAGAGAGAGTGAGGGAACTCCTTACAGTGTTATCTTTCAGCTTTTTTGCCAAGCACTTAATTGTCTAAAGGTGTGATTCCAGGTGTCCCTGGCAACCTGAACAATGAGAAATTTGTGACCTATTTGCTTGGCCACCATTATTTGGATACAGACGTTTGCTTTTTAATTAACTTATCAACAATTAAAATTTCCCCAATGCACATAAATGTATTTTCAAGAATTTTTTTGGTGGAGGGAGAGGATGAAGATGGGGTGAGGTTGTGTCCACATTACCACTTTAGCCTTCACTGAGTTTCTTGTACAAAAAGTTGGTTGAATGTTAGTTGCTCTTCCTTTCCTTCACCCAACTTCAGATCTAATAACATGAGCTATCAGTTGGTGATCCAGTCCTCATGAATTTATATTTTCAATAATATAATACTTTTTGGGGGAGTACAAAATTTATTTTGCTGCACATGTAAATATACAGTCACCTAAAAATAAGAACCTAGCTTTTAGTTACTATGGATTTTGAGCCTTTGCTCTCTGAAGAAAAATGACAATTATATGTTACATAAAGATAGAGAGCTATTGTTTCAGTTTCCTCTTGCAGGCTGTTATTTCTTAAAATGTTTCTGCTAAGCAAATGTAATCATGATGGCATGCGTTATTAATTCAAAATAGCTTCTCAAATGGCTCAAGCTCTGGGATGGCAGCATGTCTGTTGCGATGTCATTTGTCATAATTCTTTGCTCTTATATAGTGCTTTTTCTCCAAACCACTCACATACTACATTTGCTTTGTGTCTATATTCAAGACAAAAGATAAATCCTTATTTTGTTAGAACTTTCCAATCTATCGCATCTTTTCATATTTACACTGTAGACCATCTACTGATAGATCTGATTGGTTTCCCTGATATATCCTGGAAAGTGAATTCATGAAATAGTGAAGGAAAATTACATTCCTCTGCCATAATTTGATTTGAGAATGAATTTTATGGTGGAAGCCATTTTATAATACATTCAATGATGTTTTTCTGACACTTGTCATCATTAATTACGCTTTACAAAGTCCTACTTCTTGTTTAAAATCTGAATCCAAATCATATAGTAAAAGAAGCACATTTTAAGTGCTTCAATTAACCTTTAATTTTTTAATATGTTCTCATGAAAACAGTTAAAGGTAGAACATTGTGTTAAACAACAAGAAACATTATAGAATTAAAAAGATTTCCTAAGTTATTGTTTTATGGACTTGCTGTTAAGTATTTCAGGATGTCACAAACCTGATTGGGTAGTGTCCCTTTAAAAGCAGAATGGCAGCTGCTGTCAAAAATGGAATGCACCCCCCAAAACTTGCTGTTTATTCATATCCCAGTTAAAGCTGAAACAAACAACTGAAACTAATCACGCTTGAAGTTGGGTATCGCCTTTGTGAGCTTTATGAGCCTATTTTTCTGAAATTAGAAATTGCCTGAGTGAAATGTTTCTAGCTAAACTGCTTTCTACTGAAGTCATGATTTTTACAGTCAGATAAATGCCCCTTAAGCTCCATTTATGTAAGCGTCAGTGACATCCAGTGGCTAGCAGGCTGATCACAAGTGCCTCTCCCCGCAGTGAGAGGGGGGCCCATCGTAGGGAGACGGCACTAGAATCCACTCTGTATTTTGATAATACTGTTTCTACTCAAGAAAGTTGGTTTTATCAAATGTGATCCTCTGGTTAGGATGTCTAAATATTTCACTGAACTTTGAAATGGCAATGATAGAAATAAAACTTGAAAATTTGAAATCAAAATGCACATAGGGGCTACATAGGAAAATACCATTGTTTGGAAAACATAATTAGCATCCACATGAAATTCGAAGCTTGAAACTGTGCAGGTGTTATTTAGAAATGGTTATTGGGGAGCTTGCACAGCTTTTAGTTATACAAAGAGGACTTGTAAATTATGGCAGGACTGGTTCATTATGCAGAGTTGGATGATATTACCATTAATGTTTCAAACACATGTGTTTCACAAAATGGTCCACCTTAATTTGAAAAAGGTATAACTTGCAATTATGTCAGCTACATAAATTTATTTGCAGAAAGTCAATTCATATTGATCATAAACTGACCTTACGATGACCTTGAGGAAAGGTAGTCCGTGACGGGTATAGATATTGGGATCAATACCACAGTGCAATCAACTATACCTAGTTACTGATAAATGAAGTAAAAAGGTACACTATTTTCAGAAACAAAGATAATAACAGCTCATTTAGTCAACAGTTTGTAAAGGTTTAATATTGATACACGTAGTTATAATGACATCCTCGGGCATTTTCAAATGGCAGAAAACAATAGGGTGCAGAGTCGCTGAGCACATTAAAGAAAGAATCATTACTTTTCAACTCCAAGTAAGAAATTCCACAATATTTATGTCAACATTGCTGAGAACTGGGGCACTCTCTAAGCAGTACAGAGAGAGCTCACAATGCAAACTGCACGGGGCTGTTTTGCTTCAGATTTCCTCTGAACGTGCCAGGTCTTGTGAAACGAAGCACCCTATTACGTGGGAACAAAGCCTCCAGGACCACACATTGTACGTTAGTACTACCCTCTCTTGCACATTTGCAGCGGAATTAACTTGCTTATCCACAGGTATAACCAACTGTAATCATGAGGAAGAGAGCATTTGGTCTCAGCACATCTGCTCAACGTTGATGCATTCCCCTCTGCTATGGAAAGTTAAAAGAAAGAATGTTAACAAAAATCTCCCCCAATTGTTCTTTTCTCTTTGCTGGGAATTCCACAGAGTGAGCACTTGGCAAGTTACGCAGAACCTAAGTAAATAGAGTCCATTGGCAAAATGGTAACAGGTTGTGCAGCTTAATTGGAGAAGAGAAGTTCAGGAGCCAGCCCGGTGTCTGCTGCACCCAGTTGGTAAATTGTGCCTGTGGTGAGAACAGAGTGATTTTGCAGTAAGCTCATTTTGGGTAACTAGTCAGCCTGCTACTGTGAGCCAAGACATATGAGGATTTGGTTTCAGTGTATGTTTTTTTCCTCCTTTCTTTTCAGTGTAAAATATATTTCTATATCTTGAGCTTTGTTTATCTTTTGCCAGTATAATTTAAAGAAATTGATGCCAGCACTCTGATATTGTCTTCCTAAGGGAGGGAAATGCTCAGAGACATTTGTGGCTATTAAAACCGACAAACAGAAGAAAAAGCCTCTGCTGTTAGCATGGATTCCACTTGAATGTTTTTCCTGAATGCTTAAGTTTCTAAGTTGATCTCTGTAGTTAATCTCCTGGTCACATTTCTCAAGCCACCTGCTTTTTCACGTGGTCTTCCTGGTTTTCATGCCATAGTGTCATTTGCTATCTCCTTTTGCCTCTCATACTCTCGTGAAGCTATTTATTAATAAACCTGTGTTTCCAATACAGCACTACATCAATAAACCTCTGAGTGGTTTCGTTAGTCAGCATTCTGGGAAATCCTATGTTCTATTGAAGAACTGTAAATCTCCATTATTGCTTCCCATAGCAGAAATAAAGAACACCCTTTTACCTCCATGACATCCTCTGCTAATTTTTAAGGGGGAATGCACATGTTCTTTGAGGTACTGAATTTGTGTTTATTATCAAATGGAGTGTCGTTGCCACTGCAGACACCCTGAAACACCTATAATCAAAAGGCATGCTAATTTAAGGTATTTAGAATTGAATCACTTCAGTTGGCTTTAGTCTTTCCGTTTCCTGAAACCTTTAACTCATCTCGTGGGACTGACGAATTCTGGACTTCAGAATTTTCTGTTCAGCAGCTGTGTTATTTGATGTGCAGTGTGTTATTAACTGACACAAAGAAAATATCAGTAATTAGAAAGATAAGAATAGACTTTTATATACCTTTTTGGTATCAGACAGAAGGAGAACAATCCTTATCTGTTTATACCAGCTTACAAACTTCTGGAATTTACAACCTAAGACAAGGATGATAATTACATTTTCCCAATGACTGTAAGAAAGGGTTGGCCAGTGAAAGGTGTGGCTTCTTTCTATTCTTGAGATTTCCCCAAGAGAAAGTACAATGGAAGTTAGAAGAAGGGGGAGCTTGTACAGTGAGGTGGACAGCTTGGAGGAGCCGTCTGAAACTGGCTTTGACTCTGAGCCTGGTTTCCTTAAAGGGTCTCTTTTAAAGCTCCAAGTGCTATGCATTTGACAAGAGGAAACCAATGTTTAATTTCACTAACGGAGCTTTTAGTAAAGTGGATTTAGGACTCTAAGAAAAATGTTGTAGTAATATCCCAGAAATCCCTCATCTCTTTTTGTCTGGCATCCTCATCTCCTTTTGCAACAGGTTCCCTCCTGGGCCGGCCACAAGCAGCTCTACTATGAATTTCAATGGTCTTGCCTCGCCTGTATCTGCTGTCCTGGCTCTGGGCTCTGACCAGGGCACTTCTCGCTACCTAGATACCAAATAAGTCATTAGGGGATAGGCCTATACCCCTCTCCAGATCAATGTCATTGCTGACCTACTTTGCATTCTAATTTCATTTTTGGTTAATGTCTTCAGCTGTTGCCAGGGACCTGTGAGAGTTTCTTAACGCTGAACTGCTGCCCACTGACTCTACCTGGGCTAAGCCACACTAGCTGGTCTCTGGCCAGCTGTTTTTGGCTGATCTTGCATGGTCCTTGGTCAAAATTTGTCTTTAAGATTCCATTTCAGTTAGATGTGCTCCTCTGCCTCTTCTCAGTGACTTCTATGGTCCCTGGGATTTTAGGGCCTGGCATAGCAGCCTTCTCCTTCGGCCTGCCTCTTGGGCAGTCCCCATGCTTCAAATTGTTCCTAGAGCTCACTTCCCCATTAAAACTCCAATATTTTATTCAGTCAGAGCGAGTCTGTGTGTTGGATTGCCTCATGATGAATCCCTGGTGGAGTAATGGGCTATTCTATTGGATCTCAATGACATTTATGTTTTAGTAGGGGTAGTGAGAAGCCTCAGCGATTTTTCTCAACACTGAGGGAGGGGGTGAAGGGAGGACATTATTTTAAGATGGTGTCTTTTAGTAGCAGCCCTTGAATGACACAAGACATATGTAAGGTCAACCATTTGGAGCATGATATCCCAGTAGATCTACACATACAACCACCATTGTGTTCAGAACAGCAGCAATAGCCACAGAAGGCAGCGGAGTGGATTTTAACTGAAGGCCAAAGGCAGGTATTCTAGACACTTGCCTTTTGATTTAGACCTTGAACCTTACCAGATTCCCACTAATACCTACGTTCGACAATTTCACCTTGCTAGAAGTGTGTCCTGAATTGTACCTTCTGGTAATTCAATATCATTAAAAGTAAATAGAGTTCCTTTGCTGGGGGCTTTTTACTCTGACAGGGATAAATCATTCTTGGTGACAGGCAGAAGATAGGAGAGGTAAACTCCCAGTTACACTGCTCTCCCTAGTCATGCCAAGCAAGTAGGAACACCCAGCAAACATGATTGCTTTTCTAGGACTCAAAGCTTTAATCTTTTAATAACTGTGAATTCTAGGGCTGGAATCTCAAATGTTTTAAGACAGAAAGGATGTTTTTTAAAAAGCAGATTTCCCATTGATCACTAAATGAAATTGTCCTCCAAAGAAGAATGCCTGCGGTAGATTTTCTGGTAGGTCCTACCTGATAAAAGAAAAAAAAATGCTTTAGGTACATGAAAAAAGATTTCAAAATTGCAAAGCAATAATACTTTAGTATATTAATTAATTTTGAATTATAGCTGAACTCATGTAAGTGCATATGACATTCATAGTAATGCCAAATTAATTCTTTATGATCAGTGCTATAGCAATCAATACTAAATGAATTCATAATGATAAGATACTTAAAATAAAGAGTTACCACAAAAACAATAAAAAGACAATCATCATCCAAGCTATAGCACACTAATAAAGTATTAGCTCAATAAGCTGGTGCTATCCATGACAATCAATGACAGATACTTAATTTATTTCTGCTTGCCCACATCTAGCTTTTCCTGTAAGGGCTGTATAAAAGCATAGTCCTTTGATTCTACTGTAAATTGTATAGAGAGGAAGAAATACAGTAGTCTTCTTATTAAGTAATTTTACTATAGCATTTACTTTACATGTCACCTCTCTGCCAAACAAATCAAGGCCTATTATACACACCAATTTACATTCCAAATGGATTCTTTTTGCCTCTATTTCATTCTCATGGGAGTCATATCATTTTTTAAATTTCTTTTCTTAATCTCCCTCTCTCTCACTCCTTCCATCCCTCCCTCTTTCCCTCCTTTTCTCCCTCCTTTCCCTCTCTCCCTCCTTCACCCTCCCTCCTTCCTTTCATCTCTCTCTCCCTCCCTCTTCCTTTCATCAATGACTATATCTGCCCTTTACTATATATGCATCAAAGAGGATATCAATCATGAAGTTAAGAAGCAATATGGATCTTCCTTCCTTCCTTCCTTCCTTCCTTCCTTCCTTCCTTCCTTCCTTCCTTCCTTCCTTCCTTCCTTCTTTTTGTTATAAGAACTATTTTGAGGATCTTCTGTATGTCAGATATATACCAGGTCTTGGAAACACAGACAGAAAAAAGAAAAACATAATCCTTATCTTCCATCTCAGATAGAGTCATGAAAAGATTACTGGGCTTGGTATCAGATTTGGGCCAAATCTTAGCTCTTTCGCTTTATTTGCTGTTTAATCTTGGGCACCATGACAGAGACAAACTCCATATCAAATTCCTCTTTCTTAGGAACATGGAAAGAAAGCTACACTTGACATAAACATTGCATTTAAATAGGATTGTGTGACTAAGTTTGGGCCAATGAATTATATGTAGACATTATGTGTCACTTCTGGGCAGTGAAACACTCCTATTTAATTTTCCAAATCTCTCTTTCCCAGCCTACAATGTGACCTCATATTGAGGTAGTAGAGCCACAAAATGAAAATGGCCTGGACTGCTGAGCCATTGTAAAGAGAACAGCTGCCATGGAGAGGTACTCAGCTTGTGGGTGATTTGTGTAATGGAGAAGCAAATTGTGTTTATTTCTATTTGTATTGCTTGTTACTGTAGCATTAGCCTAACTTATCCTAACTAAAACAGGCATCTAAGCTCTCTGAGCGTTTGATTTTTTACCACACAATGGGGACAATGTATTTCTTATCTACCTAATGAAGTTACTGAGAAAATCGAATAAGATAGCCAATATACAACACACAAATTATTTAAGTCAGAATTATACACTGGTAGGCTTTTTCTACTCTGGATCACAGAATTATGACTATAACAATTTCATAAGATTCATTTGACCCTGATATCTGCCTATCACAATACCAGGAGATGTTGTTTAACAAAGATTTTATAAAAATGATTTGTTGAAGATAATTAAAACCCACTCTCTGTAATGGGAGTTGTGTGTAAATTCCCACCACCGAGGACTCTGATATCTGTCTCCCATTTTTCCTCCTGAGGCCCTGATGATACTATTACACACTTCTCTGGTCTGGAGCTTTATGGGTGAGTTCCACATTGTCCCATGAAATGCACCAAGATGACCAATTTATACTTAAAAGTTTTTGTTGCTAAGCTTGGGTTTTGTTAATACACTTACTGAAAGTACAGTCTTTATGTCCCAAGATTTTATACATCTATTTTAATGGGAAGTTTTGCTTCCTTCCAATAGTATCTGCAAATTTAGGTTCTGACTCTGTTTCCTGTCTACCTACCCTGAAAACTGGGTCATGTTCTCTCTGTTGTCTTTCTCCTCTCTATGAGAATCAAAATTCCATCCAAGTACAAAATAGGATTTTAAAGCTCCCTTGACAGAAGAGTTTCTTTTGTTTGTATTAAAACTTAAAATGGAGCCACTACTCCACTTCCCACCCTGAAACATCCCATAACATTAAAAATTGCATCTTGAATTGTTACTGTTGAAATCACTGCAATTTAGTTATGGGCTTTATACAAATGCAAATTTAAATCATTATTATATTAAATCACATTATAGAATTAACCTAGGATGCGTAAATGTGTGCAGTCATATAGTCATTCATTCATTTTACAGATATTTTTTGGATACCTACTATATGCCAGGCACTGTTCTAGGACTGAGGATGAAATAATGAGGACAGTTATTTGTATCCCTGAGGTCATTACATTTATATTCCAGCAGTAGGAAACAGATGGTCAACACTGAACACAGGATAACTTCAGATTACAAAAAGTATAATGAATATTAAAGAGTCACAGAGCATGGAGTGGCTGACTGTTTTGGAAGAGGTAGTCAGAAAACTTTTTTAAGTGATGAGGCCATTTGGCCTGAGCCTGAATGGTCAGAACAGGACTATTTCATCTGTTAGGTACTGTAGGCATGATGCCTATGGCTTGAAGTTTTTCCAAGTCCCCTGAAATTATTTCAAACCTGGACAAGTGTTACTGGAATTAACTTACAAAAAGAATACTGCAAAATCAGGAAACAAAAAATATGAAATCAACAATGTTTATATAAATGCTTACAAATGTTTATTATAACTAATCAACTGCCACTCAACTCTTCTTATTTTATATAAACTCTATTTAATGTGAGTATAATTTCACATATTTGATCTGATGTGCTTAGAACAAGAAAAATCTCCTTGGATGAGAAAGAGTGTGAGGATCTTGAGTAAGAATATTGTAGACAGGGAATGTCTCAAAACAGAAAGGAGTTTAATATGATTGAAGAAGAGAAATGAAAATGTGACTAGGAAGTAGTGAGTGGGGGAGAGTGGTAGGAAATGAAGTTGGAATCAGGCAGTATCTAGATTATGTAACCTTTTGCTCAGTGTAAGAAAAATGGAGAATGATATTTCTGAACACACACCCTTTTTTTTTTTTCTGGTTCAGGGGTGTGTGTGTGTGAACACATGTGTGTGAATACTTCTTTCTTTTCTTCAAATGCATTTGCCTATGAGAAGTTGTTTAAGCCGTGGAGAAAGAATATTAGTCATTTTTCTATGTACTCTGGCTGTTCCTCTATGTAGATTATTGCTTTGATGCCTCTACTCATATTCTTAGACCCAAATACTCCACTTTATTTCCATGCTTTTTTCATTCATGGACCAAACAAAAACATACTGTATACTATCTTCATGTTAGTAGATTCTTGACTTTCAGACTGAAAGCCAATTATATTTGACTTGTTTTGTTTTATCTCACTTCAACATGGCTAGTTCCCAGACATGAATGAGAGTTTCAAAGTCATGAGGATTCATCAGAGTTTGGGCAGCCATTGAAAGCAAGCGCCAGCCACCCCTTCTTGCCTTATCGTGGGACCAATGGCTCATTCCAGAGCTAAAGCTCAGTGTGGTTGCTCCAAGTGCTTTGTCACTCACACTTGTTTTATGATAATATTCAATTATAAATGGATAAAAAAATTCTTAAAATAATTGCTTTATCAGGTATGACTCAAAACTTTTGTTTATGGCATTTGGAGGAGGAGGCAGAGGACATTTGAGGCTGTGCCTGCCAAGCCTAACGACATCCTTGAGGCTTTCTTTTTCCCTTCAATTGTTATTGAAAATAACTAGTCATAATGCCTTTGTAAGCCCCGCCTGGCCTCAGCTATGAGTAAATCACACTCCCAGACAGGGCCCCTTGGTTCAGAGGTCCCATTGTGGGAGTGATTTAGGTAGAGGCGGGATCATGAATAAAGAACACTCACCCTCTTCTTCAGAGGCAGGGGAGAGAGAGCCCGGGAGAGCTCTTCCCAAACATCTCTTTTCAGCACCACTATTTGGCTAAGAGCTTTAATTTCATTAGACAAATGGGGGCTGGATTTTTCCATGCATCTCAGCCTCCTTTTAATGTGTAAATTACATAGGATTTGCCACTCATTACAATGGTGATATGATTATTGGCCTCAAACAGACCACACTGCACAGGCCCCCAGTGATAGGCCAGCTAAGAAGTGGCATGTGTGGGAAAAATTGGATAGCATATGTTTTCTGATCACAAGCCCTCGAAAGAATTGAATTCACAAGCGCGAGGCTCCCATTTGGTTTACTCAGAGTGCCTCATGCAAAGTCGATTTCTGGGTGAATGTGACATCAGGGTAGGTAATGATGTAGTTCTGGGGTGAGAGCTGCTCAGAGGAAAGCTTTTTGGATTTGGAGGCAGAAGCCATAGGCTTGGCTGTTTGATTGAAGACAAGTCACTCAAATCCTGGGAAACTTAGTTTCCCCATTCACAAAATGTGGATAAGAACACCTCCCCAATACCTGTGGGTTATTAAGGAACATTTTTGTTGAAGCTTTTTTATCTATGATTATGCTAGTGAATATTACTCACATTGTCTTATTCGTTCTTCACAACAACCCTCAGATGTAGCTATGGCTAAGCACAGGAAGGAAAGTTAGATAAGACTGTGTAGCATCTCACTTCAAATGCTCTATGGATGTAGAGTTTTGAGGAAAATGTACAGCTTAGAAAATGCTGTATAGTGTAATATGTACACTCCTCTTTGACTTAGACATCCACAGTGCCCATGAAAGACTCTGAGAAGCTCCTTATTGAAACATTGTTTTTTTGTTTGTTGGTTTGTTTGTTAATCCAGAATGCCTTATGATACCATCTTTCCTCCTCCCTCATTCATTCCAACACAAATATACCCCCAGCTGCCCAAGACTTAAGTCTTCCTCTTCCATAGAGGCAATGGAGCCATGGCTGGTTACTGATTTGAGGATGAAGAAACAGTAGAAAGTCCACAAGTCCCTGTAAGGAGCTACTCTCTCCTTGGAAGGGACTGGCAGAGAAATATACTTTTAGAGCCAACACTCTGTGAGATCGTAATTACGATGGTAGGCCCATCCTGGAAGAATTATGCCACCATTTGGACTTAGCGTGGGAGAAATTTAGTGTTTCCCCTAAAGGAGAATTTATTCTACAGAGATAGAATATATGATATTGTTTCTACTTTCTCTGATTCATTCATTCACTTTGTATATTTTTTTATAAATGCAAATATATCCTCCATCTGTGGTTTATATCATGCCAGAAATTGAGACCCTCATCCACGCAAAACTATTGTCTTGGTAGATCTATACTGATCCAAACTTAAGCACCACTATTTCATTAACACCACCATTTCACTCATTTCCACTGGCATAAATTGGCCACAATGGTAATATTTTACATTTGTTTGTGTTACAAAGCACATGCATTTCTCAGAAATGTTCAGAGTCTGTTTCTTGGAAAACTAGGTCAGAAAGAAGATTGTAAATGTTTCTAAAAGAACAAATATACAGGCATATTTGTTGGGATGGTTGGGAGGTGGTTTCACTGGAAATTCTGGGTTATGAAACAAATGAAAATGATTTCTTTACTACAGGAGATCTCAGAGCTTTGAATGTGCATTGCTTTGAATTACACTCTTAGAGTGTAACAAGGGCAGTGGGAGTAGTGATAGTGTATAATATCTTCCAACCCATATATTTAGCAAGAGAGATTTGGAATATTTTCTGGTAGCAATGGCTACCTCTGAGGGTTCGTATAAGAAACTATTGAGGTATGTTGGTGATACTGACTAATACAGTACACACACAGTAGAGAGTCAGTAGATGATGTTCTCTGACTGCCCTGTAGGCCTCAGCCTCTCTATCTGTCACTCTTCAAGTGTGACCCAGTTTCTAATCTAGTTGTAACCTGGATTGTTTCCTGGTTTCCTTTGTCGTTCCTCTCTGGGATTAGAGGACAGCTTGTCTCCTACACAGTCACCTGGGTCCTTCTCCTTCCCCTTCTCCTAGATCTTGCCAGCTGGTGAACTAGGGCTAGACTAGAATATTCCTAGTATTTTGTCTATTCGCCTCTTTGAATAATAACTCAGATACTGCTAGATGCTGAGGATGACTTTCCCCCAAAGAAATGTGCTGCCTTGCCTCACACTTTGATCAGAAATTTCAGATATTTATGCTGGGTTAGACTGGCTCTGGTTTGACTATGCTCAATGAGCATGGGATGCCCCAGCTCTTACGTGGCCTACCTGGGCTCACACTATCTTTCTGATTCAGAGCACCTCATTTGGCACCTGGCCAGGGCTTCAGGGACTTTGATTATCTTAGAAATGTTCCAGAACTATGTCTTACAATATATGTGAGTAAATTTATACCTGCTTTATACCCGTGTCAAGTGGCAGGACACAGCTAGAACTCTGGTCTCTAGACTACCAGGATGATTCTCTGTCCACCATACTAGTATAATTGATCCTCTATTACTTAATTCCGTATCTGTTTATTGGGAATAAAAGTGACTCATGTGCAGAAAAGTTTTGCCATAACTTTCTATGTGCTAAGTGCATGACTACGTTTGGGCGTTTCCACCAAATTTTGCATTAGGTTGAATAAATCCTATAAAACTCACTCTTTTGAGTAACTCATATCTGAAATCTTGGTTCCTTCATTAAGACTTGGGCTATAGTTGACATTCAATATTATTCAATTTCAGCTTCAGATATAGGGTCGCAGGATGTGGAGTTCAGCATAGGGAATAGAGTCAATGGCATTGTAAGAACTTTATACAATGTCAGAGGGGTAGTAGATTGTGTGGGGGGTAATCACTCTGTGAGGGGTATAAATGTCTATTACATTATTTTGTACATCTGAGACTACTAAAAAATAACAAATAAAAATTAAGTTAAAAAAATGAAATAAAATAAATAAAAGATTTGGTAAATTTTAAATTAAAAAAAAAAAGATCTGGGCTATAGTCAGTGTAGGGGAAGCTCTGAATGTCAGATTTATCCCAGTAGGAAATAGCTTTCGAGAAAGAGGTTTTCTAAAGAAATAGACCTCACTGCTTCCAATGTACTTAGCAATGAGCTCAGAGAAGATTTAATTGCGGTACCCTTTATATGACACCTGGAACAAGGGGCTGCATGCTGGAGATGGGGGTATCTATGGTTTGTCTGCAGGCTGGTCCACAGAGTGGTGTTTTTTACAGATGGAGCTCACATTCATTGGACTGACCCTGTTCCTGCACAGATAACAGGACTGACCGTGGTCTCTGGGAGCTCTGAACCCTGCCTCACTTCCCACCAGTAAATGTCGAGGACAAATACCTGAATATTGTCTTGTTATTCTGAGGCCAGTTCAAGAACAAGGATACTAGTGGAAAAAACCCCCGTTGGCCAGGGGGGTTTTCAGTACAGGTTGCTAAACACGGTCAGTACGCGGAGCATCAGGGAAAGTAGCCTGCTGAATCTTAAACAGCTCAAGTTCCAAAATCGAAAGAAACTGCGTGTGTGAATAAGAGGACTAAGGACATAAATTTAAGAGCTGTGGTTAAAAGCAATGAAACAAAGTACAGCTAAATGGTCTACCCAGAGAGTAAGCCCATGACCCTGGTCTTATTTGCTACAGAACCATGCTAAGGTCAACAACAAACAACTGAATTGCTCCTATCAGCATTCTAAAAATTTCAATGATTGTCAATTGCCAAGTAAAGGCTTCATTCTTCACCCTAACCTGCTAATGCCACTTTATGAATTCTTTATCAAGAGCTCTGAGGGAAATTGTGTTATATAATGCAAAATATTTTTATTTCATTATCTTTCCTGAGATCAATGAGTTTAACTTTCCATCTTACTACATTCTGAGCTGCTGCAGATGGTGTAGGTGGCAAATATTACACATTTGGTAAGAAACATCATGGATATAAATACTCTTGTCTCTTTTCCTCAGATCAGTGGAGAGCTTTAAGAACAGGATAAATACCCATCTGCCTGGAAAATTGCCTGGAGGCAGGGTGATGGACTAGATGTCTTACTTAGATTCCTTCCAACCCTCTGATTCAGAGCTCTCTACTGCTGCCAACAGAGTTCATTCTAGTGAGATATGTCCAGGACCACAGACCCTCTTGCCTGTGTGTATAATGCCCAAAGATTTTTTTGTTGAGATTAGTTAAGAGCAAGCTCTCTTTTCCATCTCTGGAAATCTGTCACTTTAGAAATACATTCAGCTCTGCAGACTTCACTTGAAGGTGTAGGACTCTGATAAATGATGAATAATTAGATGTGAATGGATTTTGGGGAGGTGGGTCATCCTTTCAGGATGCTCCCAGCATCTTTGTAATTTTTGTCTCTAGTGGGTGTGGCCCAGAGCCCAGAGGCTTTATCTAAGCTCACCTGCCACGTGATGGACTATCGAGATCATTATGGTAACAACTTGAAACTGTTGATGGCAATTTCACCTGGACAGATGCAATGTAGTGTTACAATGTAAGTGGGAGCCTCAGTCATGGATAAAACATTCTCATTTACAATCCTAATGAGCAAAGAGATAGCAATACACTTTGTTTTTATGTATACATGTATGTATTTATTTTTGTTTTTATTTAATGTTTAAAGCAAACCATGCTCTCTTTAGATAATATTTAAGAGAACAGAAATAATAATAAGACTAAAACAAAAATAATCCTTGATTCCCCAGCTCAGAAATAACCGCTGTTGACAGTATGGCACAAGGTAGACACTCAACGTTTGTGAGTAGACATACTGATCACTTGAAAAATTGGCATATGAACCCATCTCACCAAAGCATATGAGTTGCCCCTGAAAGTAGAGTAAATTGTAATGGAAATATTAAGAGTCTACTTCAGAGCACTAGTGGTTCTTTAATTTTTCACTTGATTGATGAATAATTTTTACATTCTCTGGAGGACAAACTGAAAAAGTTTCATGAATTACTTTGTGTACGGAAATGATGAACCCATTCATCAGGCCCCAACTTCCATAAGACCCAATGTTCTAGACTTGCTACATTCTTTCCACTTCAATTATCAGCACTAGCAGCTGGGTTCTATCCAAAACCCATCACCCTTTCTTTTCTTTTCAAAAATTTATAAAAAAGAAATAGTATTTTCTTTTAAATAATTTAAATCACTTTGCAAAGTGTTACTTGATTTGTAACAATAAGATCGTTTTGAGAAGTGGCTACTGGTTGGCTGCCCAATTATATTTGTACTCTATGTAAATTGATCCCTCTACAGCAGTGCTGTACACTTAATATTTCAAACTCATACATAGGCAATGCAACTCATTTATATGTTTCATGGACTTTGAATTGCTCATGATTAGAAAAATCGCATATGCATATGTTAGAATTTTACTACTTTTCTCTCCAGACTTTTTCTCTCTAACTCTGTATGTGAGTTGTGTATGTGTGTGTTGGTGTACCTGTGTGTGTGGTATATACGAGGTCTGACAATTACGTCTGCCAACTCATCCTAGGAAAACTGCTACATACCTCAATGCTGAATTTCACCTTCGAAGTACTCCCCCTGGGAAGCTATGCACTGACGCCAGTGCCTAGTCCACCTTTCAAAGCAATTTTGGAACTCTTTTTCTGGAATGTCCATCAGAGCGGTTATCGTATTACCCTTGATGTCCTGAATGTCATCAAAATGTCTTCCTTTCAATATTTCCTTTATCTTTGGGTAAAGAAAGAAGTCATTGGGGATCAGATCAGGTGAGTAGGGAGGGTGTTCCAATACAGTTATTTGTTTACTGGCTGAAAGCTCCCTCACAGACAGTGCTGTGTGAGCTGGTGCATTGTCGTGATGCAAGAGCCATGAATTGTTGGCAAAAAGTTCAGTTTGCCTAACTTTTTCATGCATCTTTTTCAGCACTTCCACATAGTAAACTTGGTTAACTGTTTGTCCAGTTGGTACAAATTCATAATGAATAATCTCTCTGATATCAAAAAAGCTTAGCAACATTGTTGCAAGAAGTTCACGAACTTAATTGTCAGACCTCACTGGTATATAGTTCCTGCAGGTTTTTTTTTTTTGTTGTTGTTTTTTTACTTAAAATCTTTCAATGGAGCA
Organism: Rhinolophus hipposideros; assembly: GCF_964194185.1. Taxonomy (NCBI): domain Eukaryota; kingdom Metazoa; phylum Chordata; class Mammalia; order Chiroptera; family Rhinolophidae; genus Rhinolophus; species Rhinolophus hipposideros. Next base: position 25,222,527 of record NC_138052.1, on the reverse strand, counting down.
TTTTCCAATTCTGTTATTAGTATCAATTATTTATTTATTTGTTTATTGTACAGTGTTTGTCTTCCCCACCAAGAATATATAGAATATATACATTTCTGTGTTGTTTGTTGTTAAGCACCCAGTATCTAGAATAACTACTAGCACATACCGGGTTTCCCCCTAAATAAGATCGGGTCTTATATTAAGATTTGCTCCAAAAGACGCATTAGGGCTTATGTTCAGGGGATGTCATCCTGAAAAATCATGGTAGGGCTTATTTTCTGGTTAGGACTTATTTTCGAGGAAACATGGTATTAGTGTTTGATGAACATTAGCTTAGTGAATAAATCAATGACTGAAATATTCACTGGATAGATATACAATTTTTAATGACTGTATAATGTTTCCTAATAAAGGTGTAACCAAACTTAGTTAACTATCTCTTTGTTGTTGACATTAATGTTGTATAATATTTTTATTATTGTAACCAATGTTGTGAGGAACAAAAATCTTGGTCACTAGCCTTGATATTTCCTCAAGGATAGATTCTAGAAGTAGAATTACCAGATGAAAACAAAAGAATTATGTGTATGTATATATATTATATATATAATATATTATACCTATTAGCCCCATCAGAACACTAGTATAAATTTTACACTCTCACAAACAATGAATGAAACTGTACATCTTAACGTATCATTACTTTATGGAATGACTTTATAACTTTCTCAGTTCTGAAATTCAGAGTCATTCCATTTCTATCATGGACATTATATTAGTAAAGATATCTCTAGCTGATGAAACAAAAACTCACAAATCTTAACACAATACATTACTTGGAGACTCAGGGATTTATACTCTTTTCATCCACATGTCCTAGTACTTCATTTCCAGATGAATAAATTGTGTGTGTGTGTGTGTGTGTGTGAGTGTGTGTGTGTGTGAGAGAGAGAGAGAGAGAGAGAGAGAGAGAGAGAGAGAGAGAGAGAGAGAGAGAGAGAGAGAGAGAGATTTTTATGGTTTGGCTAAAAGTTGAGTATATATTTCCAACCACATTCCCTTGGGCAGAACTCAGTTATGTGATGTCACTTAGATGCAAGAGAGGTTGGAAAACAGTCTTCCCAAGTACCCGGTCAACAAATGCATTGTCCCTTTAAACAGATTCTAAAAATACCTCCTTTCAATTTTTGAATAACTGAAGAGTGCAAGGTGCCTGTGAATAGATCTGATGCTCCCAATTCTGATCAGATGGTCTACACACTCCATTTCTATGACAGTGGCCAGCACTTGGCCAGTAGTATTCACATAGTAAAGACAAATAAATAGAACAAGCACCAGTCTTGTCAGGGATGTGGTTGCTTCTCCTGCAACTGAGGAGAAATGCTATTCAATTTACCCACCTTTCGTGTGCGCTTTTGGTGTCCTGGAACAATTCCAACTTGGATAATTGCATTCTGCTGATCTAAAATTTCCCTGTAGCTTCCTTTGGATGAGCTAGGCTTCATTTCTCCCTCTACACATTGTAGCGTAGTGTTACTGGCACCGAGTGATCACTCCATTCCACAAAGAAGCTGGTTACATTTCGCCACTAGGAAAGTGATCCCTAGGTAAGTACACAGAATCTGCAGGCTTCTTTGGTTCCTTAGCAGTACAAACCACACACTTAATAGATTAGTAAAATTAGTGACTTGAAACTCCAGGTGGTGGAAGAAATTAGTAATTTATCATGTTATAAATTTAACTCTAGAGATTAAAATATATATATATATATATCTTCCCAAGAATATGTAGTATCTTTTGACCCAACAAATAACATAGGACATTTCCTGTTGCTAAATATGAGATATATTTTGAATAATATCTATGGAATCTATACTACAGTGTTTTCACAGCAATATGTTTACCTATACCCAAAATAATGAACTCTTTCTCTCATAGATTTTAATGAACAGAATTAACATTTAGTGAATACTCTTTTTTCCCCCCAGGAATATTCATTTTACTAAGTAGTCTACACCATCCCCAATTAAATGCTTATACATGCTAAACTAGTAAGGGACGGTATTAACTTTCATCCAGAAATAAAATATTGCTTGGTGGTGGGCGATTCTGTTAAAAATTGAAGGTCAATTTGCAATTAAAGGGTCTTTTAACAAAGTATTAGAATAATGTATGGCTCATCGAGGTGATGAAAACAGGAAAAAATATGGCTGTTGAACAACTATTAAGGTTGAGCTTGAAACTTGTAGAGATCTTTTATTTTTATCTATTTTTTTTTTAATCTAGGCTTATTTCTGATTTACGAATTTCAAAGCTCCTATAAGCCAAAGGAGGGAGATTTTTCTAACAGTAGGGGGTTATCCTATTAAAATTCATCATGATTCTCCTTACTGAAAGAAGTAAACAAGAATCAATTTTCTTTAGTAAAAGAAGTTGGCTGAAATGCAAGTTGATCCAAGACAGACTTGATGGATTCATATGAAACGTTTACAAAGTAATTCAGAATCAGAATCTACAATTTGCAGTGAATTCTTTTCCTTTTCTTTTCCTTGGGCAGGGCGAGCTGGCCAGAGGAAATCTGTATTAGGGAAGGAAAAGAAAGCCCTGTAGCACACACAAAAGGATTTTATAGCTTTTAATTCTGCTAAGCCACCGATACATGGAAGATGCACAGTACTGTAATTATCTGGCTAGATAGATGTAATTGTATCTATCAAACTAAATAGAACACTGTCAGATGACAGCCAAGATTGGATTGTCTTTAAGGGTCAGACAGAAACCTAGAGTGACCTCACTCCTCCCTTCTCACCATGCCTGTTTTCTTAGTCTTTGATGGGGACCCATTTTGCTAACCTTGTGAAAGCATATACAGTAACACTGTCTTTTTGCTCTTTGCCAAGAGACTCCCTAGAGACTACACTGGGTTTTACTTGGGCCCCCGGGATTAAGCCTACCCAGGCCTCCCTTGTATTTGAATTGTATGATATTGATATCAGTGCTTAGGGAGAATCAGGCCTCTGCAATGAACAGATCATGCTTGGCTCCATAAAGTCTACATTGCATGGAGAGATGTATAGGCTGAGTGGACAGGGGCCAAGTCAGGCTTTTGCTCTGGAAAGCAAGTATTAGGTAATGAATTAAAGAGTTTGTTTCCTGGCCCGATCCTGAATATTCAGAACATTTCTATGGGCTATATAAATAGATTTGAATTTCTTTGTAATTCTCCATTTGCTGTAGGGCAGATCACTGTCATCTCATAGGTGCTTAGCAGGGTGATCAGCATTAATGTTTCTCTGCCACGCTGTCTTTAAAACAAGCACGCCCCCTCCCCCTTTCTCATTTATAAGCAGTTGGAATCTATTTTCATGGAGTTGCTCCAATCAGGATCATGTCCAAACCATTTTGGTTTTTTTTGAGCCTTGCCTACTATATTTACTGTTTAGTGAAAAGCCTGGATTCTCCCCATGCTGAGTAGTGAACCCATGATGGTTGAAATATTCCATTCGTCCTACTACATTTATAGAAAGAGACAAAACACACAGAAGATGTGTAGTTATTAAGTGAGCTACTTCATCTCCCATTCTGGCATGCGTTTTCGGTCATTCTTTGGTAACTTGCTGCCACTGAGTCATAGAGTTCCCGCTGTTTGTAGTTTGTGCTTCTGATGGAAACAAAGCTCTACGTAAGGAAGGCAGGTTTGCCTTGTGTTTGCCTTTTTTAGCATCAAAATGCATGACACTTCTACATATGCTGTATGTTAAACTTAACCAGGTTAACGCCCCTCTGCCTGGGCTTTTGGAAAAGAGTCCCAAATTGTCACATATAAAGGGACATTTCAGTGCTGATTTTTATTTCCATGAGATTAAAAGTGAAACATGTAACCACAAAGCTGGTTTATGTCATCCCCCTGTCGGAGCCAGCAGTCATGCCAAAAATTAGATATTTGATAGGTTTGTGAGAGAAACAGATGCAGAAGGATGCCATTCCCACAATTTAGACTCCTTCTTATCTTTAAGCTAGAAAGAAGATTCCAGATGAAGAAAATCTATTTTATTGGCTTTAAAAAATAGCAAAAAAAAAAAATGTAGAAATAAAAAAATGCTAATTTAAAACTGATGTCATTCTTGAGGACTTATAAACTGCAAATTGGTATTCCTAACTAAAAAAAAAAAGTCATTCAAGACATGCTTACTTGATGTTTTCATTTATGCTGCATTTTTACCTCAGTCATGGTGTTATAATTGAGGGAAAATATCTACGAGATATAGTCACATATAGTAGTATGTGAACATAGGCAAGAAAAAAAGTAGAAAACCATAAACCACCAAAAGGCTAAAACATCCAAAAAGTATTCTCTCAGCTTTTTTTGGGAAGCATTTTGTGTCCCATTCTTTTTATTTAATTCTGCCAGCTGTCTGCTAAACAAATCTAGCCAGGTGGGGCTTACAACCCATGACTAAAAAACCTACTAGTGCAGCTGTCCAGCTTGCCCGGAGGAAGAATTCAGACAAATGGCAGGAACGAAAAGATTGTTTTGTTTTCAAGAAAGTAGCTACTGTACCTTCCTTGGGTTCATTTTTTTTTCCTGTTTCCTTAAGTTAATCCATACTTCCTAAGGTTTTATGGTAAAATTTAAAATAAAATAAAAAATCAGCCCTTTAAAAATTTAGTGTGTTTATGTTATAATTACTTTAATCTATTATAATTTCCCCTTAAATATATGCTTCATTTTACATTGCAACCTGGCACTGAGTTGTTTTTTTTTTTTTTTTTTTTTTTTTAGTGTTACTGATTGCTAAATCTTTTTCTTTTACTCTCTCTCATATGTGGGAACAAGTTATTAGTGAACTGTGACAGAACTTTATTTCCAAATATCACATAATTAAATATGGAGCTATTTAAAGGTAAAGGTTGGCAAGGCTTATTTGTGAGCAGAGGAACAGAACAGGCTTCCTTGCACTGCATCATCAGTCGACCTCAACTGGAAATTTCTAGTCAGCAAATGGGCGCTTCATTTGGTGTGTTTGAACAGAGGAAGGCAAGAGCTGCCCCGAAAATGATCACATTGCCATCTGATCTACAGGTCCATTGACGACAAATCAATGCATAAGTCACTCAGTTAGGTTCCCCACGTACTTGACATTTCCCAATTCAATGAATCTCAACGTTTTCATCAAACCTGTCTAAAATTCTTATAATCTCATGAAAAAGGCTGATGAAGTGCTAGCTGGTCTCGGTCTTCGGTCCCAGCACCTGTTCAAGAGATATGACCCTCATGTGCAGGATTAGGACATGGAGTGTAACTGTCCATAGGGAAGTCCTTGGGATGTCACAGTATGAGGCCCTTCAAAGAAGCAACGGGGAACTCAGCAGTCTTCGACATGCAAGGTAAACTGCTATGTCCCTTAGCCAGCTGTCCTTTGTGTATAGGTTTAAAAGAGAATGAATGGGACAGTAAGAATTTTCTTAGCGAGGGCACATATCATTTCATAAGCTGGTGAGGATATTTGGCTAAATCTGAGCAGATTTGGCAAAGAGCTAGAACCAGGAGACTGATATATTTAGTTGCTTTATTCTGCCATTTTATAGGGATACGAGGAAACAATGCCTGTAGTCTTGAGTTATGCAGATCATAATGGTATCCAGAACAAGCAGGTGAAGCCAGATTACGGTTCAAGTAGTTTTTGTGTCCTGTTGTTTTACAATAAGACATGAATGATGTTGGCCTGGGTGCTCACAAACCTAAAAGAAAGAAAACCAGTGGAAATCGCATGTGGAAATTGAAGGGGTGATGCAGAACTAACCCTCACAGTTTGTTATTATTTAATGAAGAAGGAGAAGGAGAAATGGGGAATATTTCGCAAAACTGGTACACATGCAAAACACAAACATATCACAACAGAATAATGACATTACTTAGTCCTCAGAGGAGTTACACATACCTTTAAACTTTGGAAGTGACTAAACTGAGCAAAGATACATTAATAAACCTGGTTATAAAAAGTAAAGTATCACTTCTCTTTTATTCTTCTTGTGACCCCTGAAGACTGGTCAGATGCTCCCATAGAAAGACATCCACCTTTGTCCAAATTTATGCTTTCTTTGAGTATTTGGACAGTGTTAGCAACCAATATACTACTATCACAGTAACTTTGTGGCTAAGCAAAAATAAACACACACACACACACACACACACACAAATTAGGAATATTAGAAATACAGAGTCGTTTGCTCTTAGTTACACTGATGAAAGAACACATAATCTGTTTAAGAAAGAATAAGAATGTCCTGAACACTATACATGTAAGAAGTGATATTTCGTAGAAAAAAATTAGAAAGGAAATCTCATAACATTTCCTCCTTTTTCCTTTTTCCCATTATGTATGCACGTGCATATGACTCTGTTTATATTTAAATTCTCTTTAAAAAAATCTTTAAATGTGGGCAAAAATTGCTCTACAATAGAGTACAGACAAGCAAATCCATAATACATACATTTTCTATATATTCTCCATTTTGAGATTGATGAATGGAGATCCAAAAGAATAAATAATTTATACTTGTAGAAATAGAAACATATATATGCATTAGACAAAGATTTTAGAAATCTTACTTTCTAGCCATGTGGTCAGTATAAACTAATATTATGGAGATGAAAACGTTTTCTCAAATCTTGTCTCCATTAACAAAAACATTTACAATGGAACCAAAGAGTTTTCAGTGCAAAATAAGTTTGTAATTAATAGGATGATTTTCTCTTACAGACATTCAGATATACCATATTCTTTTATAAAAATTTCATGAAACTAATGCTTACATAATATGGTTAATGTAAATCATGGCTGTTAGGTTTGTTGCTTTACATCTCCATGGTAAGAGAGTACCAAACATCTTCTTTAGTTTTATGTCTTCTGCAATATCCTAAGCTGTTCTTCCAAGACCTGCATCCTAACCTTCAAGCAAATGGTTTCCGTTTTTCTTGTTCTGCATCATTATCTCAGCATTTTGTTGATTTCTGATCCCCAGGATGGTGAACTAGATTTGAATATCTAAGCCTTAAACTATTTCTCCGTGAAAAATTTTAACATTGAATTTTTATCATGTTTCAAAAATGATCTTTTTATGAGAAAAAAAAATGTGGCATGTTCTTAAAATTATTCAATCAAAACAGGGGACCCTTTTAACATCTTATAAATGTATATATTCTGTGATTCAATACTAGAAGAGCGCAAGACAGAAGGATCTCACAAGTCTTTTATCTTCATGTCCTTATTTTGGCATCTTTCTGATTATAGCTCTGCACAGTAACAGTGTGTTTCTTTATCACACAGGTAGAAGTGAGAATCTGAGGCTCATTGAACAGTGTGAATTTTCCCATTGCATCACAATTGCAGAAACACCTGAGTTTTCTAACTTTTTGCCGATCCACTCTGAAAGTTCAGTGTGTTTTAGTAATTTTCCATATTTTATTCTATCCTCTTTTTGTCTCACTCTCTCCCTGCCTCCCTCCCTCCCTTTCTACTTTCATTCTTTCCTTCTTCAGTTTTCACTTCCTCCCATTCTGTCTTAATTCTCTCCTCTTTTTTTCTCTCTTTTTTTCTTCTCTCTTACTTCTCTTCCTCTTGTTGAATTTTAAAAATTGGCCTGTAAGCCAAGGTTTTTTTTTTTATCAGTGCCCGTGGATGTCCTAAGACCTACAAAGTTTTCATTTATTCACTAAAATGCGGAAAAAGAAAGCTCCAACAACGCCACCTATCAAAGAGCGACAACATTGTTCCACAGAAATCATATTGATTTTTTTTCTATTGAACATGTTTCTCATCTCACAATAATTAAAATAATTATTAAAAAAAATAACTGCTACAAGGCTACACAGTCATGCTATTTGGATTTAAGCAACTAACCTAATGTACAGATTTGGCTTCACACAGCAATTGCTTATTGAGTCAGAATGGAGACAGACCTTCCCAGTGTTCTCATGTTGTACTGTTTACAAGGCAGCCCTGTACTTCTGGTTTACAGCTCTGCTTAGATCCTGTTACAGTTATACTTAGATCTTTCTTTTGGTATAATGGAATTTAATGAGAAGGAAAGTGTGCTTTCAGTTTGCATTTTCAGAAGGATTTATGGTTAAACTTAGGGTATGTAAAACCACATTTACCCCCAAATAAGCAAAAGATTCATTCACAGGAAGAACAAAATGATCCCACCTGAATCAGAAAGGAAGGGATTCTTTTTAAAAAAAAAATGTTTTTGAGTGTTTTGAACATTAAAAAATATTTTTCTGAAACCCACAAGTTTCCTACCTTTTGTTGAAGTCCACCTTAAGTTCACTAACAACACTGGTACGCTGATCATTTGCAAATCCCGCTGCTACAACTGAGAAAGGGGGGCTGCATCCTTAGACATCTGTGGACCAGAGGAGCTGGCAGGGACGGCAGAGATTTCCATTGAAGTGACTGCTCCCAGCCTGGCTGCAGGAACAGTCGACCTGAGGTAACTACTTCCACATATCAACACCTTGTCAGTGGTGGTCTGAAAGACACAGACTGTGGGGAAAGGGAAGTACCTGCTTCATGGAGAGCTAACCACCTGCCCCACCCCCCTCTATCATCAAATCTTTCATTTGGAATAGAAAAAGGAAGCCAAGGAGGAGAAAACTATAGTAATAAAGCAAATTAAGTGCTTAAATTATGACTGGTTGGCTTTGGTTATTGGTATTTAACTACATAATGAATTTTTAAAAATTCAGAGCACATGTGATTATCTAACTTGAAAAGAATTTAGTCTATCTGGGTCAGTGGTTCTAAATGCACTGTTGTGGCACGCACGCTTGTTCTGATTCCTTGGGAAGCGTTACACAAGTAAGTTGTGATCACTAATCATTTACAACTGATTTACTTAAAAATAAATTAGAGCAGAGGATTCAAGTTTATTCCTATAATAGTTTTATTCTTACTCACTGATGTTCTCATTTGCATTTGTGGGTGAATGAGAAGGGGGTGAAGGGATAGTGTCCTGGAGATTGTATAATGTCTTTGAATGTCCATGAAACTATGTCTCACGTGTAAATATCATTTGCCACATGTTTTGCAGTGGGAACAAAAGCCAAACTCTGAGTCCATTGCGGTAGGATTTGAGTGGCTAATATTTTTATTTGTCCATGCTTAGTTTCATTATAATCATGACACAATAAAGAAAAAAAACTATGATTTTGTTACTCATCTAATAACTGCAATAGATGAACTCTCAAAAAGATTGTCTAGTTACTCTTTCTATGGGCTGGATATCACCTAAATATGCCTGAAATAGTCAACAAAGACTCACCTTCTGATCATTTCATATGAGATTCAGAATATGAAGTGCTGGACAGTGCTGTCATTCTTAGGTAGAATTTATAACTGAAGCTACAGTATGACAGCTGTTCATGGGCTCCTAAGAAAGAGTTGCTGTATTAAGGATGTATCACAAAAGAATCTTCTTATTAAAATAACCTCAAAATTGGTTTCAGGATAAGCAAGTCTTAGTTCATTCACCTTTGCTGAAATTTAAAGAACTTTAATTTTAGTGGACACATTTAGCATCTATAGAAATTATGAGCTGATATTATTTTATATATTTATTATCTGTTTCATGACTGTCTTTTTTTCTAGAAAGTGAGCTCCAAAAAGAAAAAAAAGAAAAAAAGAAAAAAAGAAAGTGAACTCCAAAAAGGCAAGTATTTCTCATTTACATTTATATCTGCAGCACCTACAGCAGTATGATAGTACCTGGCATGCAGTGGATGGTTAATAGATACTTGCTGAATAAGAAATTAAAAAAAAAAATCCTCTGCTTTTTTCCAGGAAAAGTCAGTATCAGATTCTCAACATCTCACTAGTACCCCAATAGCTTTCTTCAAGTCTCACCTTTTTGCAGAGCCATTCATAAGATTGTGATTGGTTTTTATTTTCTTTGGAAAAAAAGAAAAATTGGATACCATTTTCACTAGCAAACATGATATTTCTAGTTTCTTGACTTATTTGGCAAAGGGAAAGCACAGGTTGAACTGTTTAGAAAAGATAAAGGATCCTTTTTTGAATTTTGAAGACTGGGGCTTTTACACATGGTTTCAAACTTGATTGAGCACGTAAAGCCCAATGGAGATAGATCTCGCAAAAGTAAAGAAACCCTATCTGATGAGTGCCTCAAGTGTGAACACACCACATCATAACCATGTGGAAATAATAGCCTGAATCGGTAACAAAGACTTCTACTTAATGAGAGCAGTGCTCTCATTGTTCTTGAAAGTCTAATTTGGTAAACATCTTACAGCGCTGACTCATCAGTCCTGAAAATCCAATAATAAATCACCACTGTGATTTAGCAATAATGCTGGAATTCACATCACGAAGTGGGCTACAGCATCAGCTGAAACTCAAACAGGTCGCTGAAAGGTGCATTTCATCAGCAAGTTATTTAATTCATATCAAAGGAATTTTACCCCAAGTGAGTGACAACTGGCTACTTTTGAAAACAGTTAACTGTTGGGGGAAATGAGTTGCGTGAGTTCCCCATAAAAAGGTAATAATCTCTCATTCTGGATGTCTTAAAAGTCGTTTCCTCAAATTCCATAGCAAACAATATGAAATAACAACCCAGTATCTTTGTATCTTAATCATGTTTGGTAACGAAGCCCTTTAGATAATTGGCACTGCTTCTGTAGTAGGCCAAACTTTCTTTCAAGTTACAAATACTCACAAAAGGTTTACATTCTACGGGACTGCTTTGGAGATGTGCAGATTTAGTTTGTAAGTACAAAGTGAACATGCAAATTGCCTTATCTTGTGGGATTCACAAACAACCATCATTCAGATTGATTTAATACATGGCTTTTTATCTTTAAAAGTGTTAATTAGAAAATAGGGACAGTTCTCTGAAAACTTAAGAGTAATAAATAGATCAAAACAGCATCCATGCTTCTGTGATGGAACTTCTGAAGGCTTTGTAAAGGCATTAATACAATTGTCAAAAAGACCACAGTATACATATTTAATAGTGTTACCCTGCTACAATTACATTTTTAGGACTTTATTGCTAAGTTTTTAAATATTTATTATGTGGGGACAAAGCCCCCCAAAGCAGTTGCCAGGCTCTCGGCCTCACGTGGAAAGGTGCGGGCTTGTGTAGTAGACGGCCGTCAGCTGTAACCAGTTAGTCATTGGTCACTGACATAACTGCCATGGCTGAGCTAGCAAGGGCGGATTGTAGCTAGCGAGTGGGGTTGGTTGGTTGGCAGAGAAGCGGATGGTGGACTGCAGTTAGCAAGTGAGGTTGGTTGACAGAGAAGTGGACGGCAGGTTGTGGGTCATGTGGTTCCTGCTTCCTGTGTCTCTAACCCAGCAGCCAGTGAGAATATCGTGGTATGACTCCCCTATCTATGGCTCTGTGAGTGTTCCTTTTTGGCCTCACCATATCCTGGGCTCTGGTGTGGAGAGTGAAACCAGAGACCCTGCATGACACATCTTATTTTAACTTTTCCACTTTTTACTCCCAAACTCACTCTTCCAGAGAAGATTCTAAAATTGCAAGCAAAAATCGGATGTTAATCAGAAAACAATGTGCTGTAGAATTGCATAAAGTGAAATAGTAAGAGAAAGTAATAATTATGATTCATGCATTTTCTTTGGACTGAAAAACCTAAAACTATTTTCTGAGAATCGGTCTCTATTTTGAAATTTCTCTGTAATAGGACAGTTAAACATATGTGCTGAGGAGTCAATCTTGGGTCTGCCTGGCTCATTGACTTCAGTCAAGTGATATTACATCTCTGTGCTTCGGGTTCGTGTATAAAATGTGCAAAATCACAGTCCCTTTCTCCTAGGGTCTTGTGATGGAGATTAAATAAGATAGCGTTGAACAGTGCCAGGCATTTGAGTAAGTGTTCTGTAAGTTATGATAATTGAGGCAACTGCTCATGAATCTAGATGGTGGTTTTCACTAGGCGTAGTTATATGGTTATCCTATCATTGGCTACTAAAAATACTTGTAGATACCTCTTCAAATTTATAAGGGAGGCAAACATGCCCAGTGCAGGGTGAGGGGCCTTGGTGTTTCCAGGGACCTTGACTTTCCCTCCTCTTTAAGAGAAGAACTCAAGTAGCCAAGCCATCTTCTGAGACACTTTTTTCTAATGTCTCTATTTGTGTTTTATTATTATTTTTCTTTATTCAGTGTTAACTAATATAGGCAGAGAGCAAAACAGCCAAAAAGTATAAAATATACAATAAAATTAACTTGCCAGAAAACAGATTTTTTTTTTTTTTGATCGAACTGGCAACCTTGTGATTGAGAGCCCACTGGCCCATGTGGGAATTGAACTGGCAGCCTTTGGAGTTAGCAGCATGGAGCTCCAACCACCTGAGCCACCGGGCCGGCCCAGAAAACAGATTTTTAAAAAAAATCTATCATTCCAAAAGTTTTCTTTGCAACTTTTTAAAATTTTATTTTAATTTTCTCTATGACCGTTTTCAATTCTTTACACTTTGTGTTTCGGCCCCTCGAATTGTGACCTTCCCTGGTCTCCCAGTCAAATTGCCTCCCCTGTTTTCTTCTCTGCCTATTTGTCAGCCCTTCAGCCATGCACCTGCCTGCCTTCCGGAAACACTTCAACTTCCCTTTCTGCTTCTACCATACAACAAATCCTTTTCATTAATTGCCTTATCTACTTTCACTTCAAGATGACAGTACCAGGGTAAGTTATGAAACTAGTGATTGGAGGTCATTATGAATTTCTATATAGTATTTACAAGTACCCTCAGCTGTGTCCTTCTCTTATTTCAACTCCATTGAGCTTGTTTGAGCACATGTATATACCTTGCAATATAATTAAGTGCTGTACATGTTATCTTATTGAATTCCTCCATTAATCTCTTACTTTCTTATGCCATTCACAAAGGAACCATTATTCTCATTTTACGGATGAGAAACAGGTTTAGAGAGATTAAGCAGTCTGTCCAAGGTCCCATAACTAAAAGTGGCAGAGCCACATTCAGAACTGCTCTGACTGCAGAGATTTTAGGCACAGTCTGTCATGGCCTTTGTGGGCTCTGGCATTTCCTCAGCTGATTCTCCAGGCTAGTAGCCCACGTGATGCCCTCACCCACCATCATTGAGTTATGCTGCTTCCTAATGTCCTGAGGACATTGAGGCTACTCAGATCTTCCTTTCCCTTTGTCCTTCCCATCGTCCCCACCCCCTGTCCATTTTTCTATGTTCTACCTGTTCCTGATAGCTTACGAGCTAAAAGGATGTGGGCCATCTCCCCTATTCCTGAGCAAACCGAGGCTCAGAGAGAAGAGGCACTGGCCCAGCCTTGCATGGTGAATCAAGGACAGAGTTAGGACTAACATGCAGGCCTTTAGACTCAGCCTAGTGTTCTCTCTGCCTTGGACCTCTTCTGTGAGGATGCACCTTCAAATGGGCTCTTGGCCTAACCATACTTTATGGCCCCCATGCCCTTCGTTTCCACTTTGGTATCTTATAATTTCATGAAAGATTCCTCTTTCATTGGCTTCTTCTTTCTGTTTACAGGTGTTTTTATTTCTATCACCTAGAGATATAAATTGAAAATTTTCTCTGGCTCTCACTACTTTCCTCAACTTCTCTCTCTCTCTCTCTCTCTCTCTCTCTCTCTCTCTCTCTCTCTCTCTCTCTCTCTCTCTCTCTGTCTCTCTGTCTCTCTCTCCACACACACACACTCCTTTTCTCTTTCAACAAAATTCCATTAGAGTTGTTTTTATGTACTATATTCTTTTTCACCCACTCATTCTTTTATGCCTTGCAATTTGACTTTCACACCAGCTACCATATATCTTGGTTGAAGCTATTATTCCTGAAGACACTCTTATGCATTCTCATAGTCAAATGCAGTCTCTGTGATCCCAAAGATCTTCATAGCTTTGGCCACTGGAAGACCCTGAAGGTTAGACATTTTGGGATCTCTAGCCCAATGTTCTGAGACTAAGCAACTTGTCATTCTTGCTGCTCTTTTAGCCTTAACTTTTTTCAAAATTCTGATAATTGCCCAATGTCTTTCTCTTCATTTTCTTACCAGAATTTATGTTTTAGAATCTGCCTAGAATCTTATGTCCTCTAGTATTTAAACCTTGCTTTGTTACTGCCACTGCCCACCAGAGAGCAGAATCCTATCCCTGCGCAGTAGTCTAATGATGAGCATTCTCCTGACCCCTGTCAGATGTACATCCCTGGCATGAGACTCCAATAGCACTACATTTTGGATCTCTGAATATCACTTTTCCTTGATTCTCCCACAGGACACTTAATTTTGAACAGTGCTAATGCCTCTCTGAACCATACCCATATTCTGTTGCCCCATGAACTTCCTCCCAAAAGCTGTGAATAGGTTAATCCTCCTAGTGCCAGGAAGAAGTCAAATTGTAGATTCCAGCTTCTTGAAATTGTGCCAGAGTGGTCAACTGGACCATACTTGGGCATATCATAGGAGCTATATCATTTTCAGACTCTCTGCAGCATCAAATCATCTGCTTGTTCAAACTGTGTCTCCTTCCTCCCTCTTTCCTTGCCATTGACAGCTCAATATGAGTTGAATTCCTATTTTGCTGATGGTGCTCTTAGTTCTTTTGTTAGTTCTTCATACCCCCTTCCCTATCTTCCTGCACCCCATTTCTTCTCTGGAATTCTCATTTATTTCTATAACTTCATCTAGATATTCCATATCTTCAATACCTCTAATGTCAATATAACTCCCAAGTGCCAAACACACATTTACAACTCTCTTCTCTGGAACTTTTTAGTATGGATGTCCCACAGACACATTCATGTTAATGCATCCTAAAACAATCCGTTATTTTCCAACACCATTAGAAAGTCTTAGCTTCTTTTGCTGTTTTCCCCTAATTATTATTAAGAGAATTACCATCTCCTAGTTAAGATTAAAATTGTGTGGTTATGGTTGATTTCTTTTACTTTGTTGCTTCTCATGTCCAATCAGGTACCAAATCAACTTACTTCTTCATTGTCAATTCCATCTTGGCTTTCCTTTTCTTTATTCTAGCCACCACTATTCTGGTTAAAGCCTTCATTACCTTTTTGTTGAAAACCACATTGGCTCACATGGCTTTTCCAGGCTCTAGATTCTTCCTGTGTCTGTTGTGACCCCATCTTTCCTGCCACCATTGAACCACTCTTTCTAGGACAGGGTTCTGATGAAATGAGGTGATATCTGCAAAAATTATTTGATGATATCTCTTTGTTAAATGATTATTAGTTGTTTGTCTTATTATGTCACAAACTTGTTCAAATATCATTACATTATTTCCAATGCCTACTGATAAACACAAAATGCCACTGTCTTGTTAAGGACCCCTATAATATTGTCCAAGTTTATCGTGCCAGACATTTCCTACAAATCTGCATGGATTTTATTATAGCCAATTGAAAATCCTGCTAGTTGTAGGGCACATCCCCACCACCTGCACTGTGTACCTGCTATTCAACCTCTCCTCCCACCCCTGGACTGTCTTTGTCCCAGTGAGATGAAAATAAGCAGAAAAAATGATATCTAGCATTCTTTGGTAAAGGTTGACCATCATTAATTAAATTTTTGGGTTCAGCATGGGTCCATCTATTGATTTTGCATTACTCTTTTGGGTCATATTGAAACATTAAGTTGTAATCCTCCCTCATCCTCATGGTTATCTTCAGAAGATGGAAAATAATAGGTATTGATCATGTAGAAAAGAAAAAATAGCTGGAGATTTTAGTGGATAACATACTCAATATGAGCTGAGAGTGTAACTTAGCTATTAAAAAGCTAAAAAAGATCTTAGCCTGCATAGGTTAAAAAAAATCTATTTTGTGGGAAATTACAATCCTCTGTTTCTTAGCATTGCTTGGACTGTGCTAGGATATTGTGTCTGGTGCCACATTTGAAGAGCAGCATTGGCAGAATGCAATGTATGTGGAAGAGGATGGCTAGAATAGTGAAAATTATAAAAAAATATCTTGTAAGTTGAATGACAAGGAACCAGGATAATTTAACCTGGTAGAAGAGATTAAAGAAATGACTATCATCTTTAATATATGTAAGACTGTCATGAAGAAAAGATTCATGTGTGTTTCTCTAACAAATAGAAATATATACAAATAGAACTATCTGTGAATCAATATTATAAAAGAATTTCTAACAAGACCTCTCCCACACTGAATAGTAAGATTGAATCTGACTAATCAAGATTTCCTACAGGATAGGAAAATTGTACTAAATGTCCTCAAACAATTCTTAAAATTTTAAGATTGCAAAAGGAAAAACTCTTGGGAAGTCATTGGAATAACTTTTCATTAAAATGGTAGGCACAGTATACATGCCTTTTCCAGTCCATGGCTAGACAAAATCTAAGTATGGACTAAAGTAGAACTCCTAGCAATGGAGGCCCCTCCCATAAAAAAATTGTGACTTGTGAGAAATATGAATAGAATTCATATGTGGGTGATTTGTCAAAATGTTCCTTTGCTTGGGAGGTTGATAGTGACATTCATAGTCATTATGAAAGAAAACATGGCCACAAGGAAACTTTGGACTGGAATGATTGGGTGAGAAGTTAGCCTTGGAGCAAACTGCAATTTACCTATGACAGTGATCAAAAGAAGGTCACTGAACTATGAACTGTGTGGCTATAGGTGAAGGTCATGTTCATGCTGAGGGTGGTGAGAACCTTGCTTGATGCAGAGAAGACCAGTTCTGCACACAGCAGACACCTCATGCCCAGCCCACTGCCTTGAAGTTCATCTGATGTATTTGATGTTTACAGTCCCTTCTCTTACCATGTCTCAGCTGCTTTTCTCCCCATCTGCATTCTATTTTCATTGCACAGTGCTCTGGCTAAACTCATTGGTGCCAAGCTTTCTCAATGAGCTGTCTGTCTCTTGGCCCTTCATTTGTCTTCAGGTTGTCAATTGCAATTTTGATCACAGTTGAGTTTTATTTTGCACAGCTGCTGCACTACCAGTGGCATGAACTGGTCTTCGATGATTCTCTGTTCCACCCCCTCCCCTTGTTTTTCAGTCTACCGTCTTAGTTGCTACATTCTCTCACCACCTGTTTTGTCTCCACATTACACTCAAAGTTGTTTTATTCCAGACTGACATATACGGCCTGGATGCAACTTTACTGGTATCAATGGAAAGAAAAAGATTACCTGTAATCTTCTCATAAGTCATACAAAATGTGTAAAAAGCATGAGCAAGTGTAATGTACTACCCTGAACAAGTGTGCATGTAATTATTTGTAAGGCGGCTTTTTAGTTTAAAGCATAGTTTTTTATTTCTATCCTTAATAATTTTCCCTGTGTAAAAGTTTTAGAGAACTTGGCACAGTTACAAATGCCTGGTGCTGGTGTTACTTCTGCAAAATCATGTGTACATCATTTCAATGACATTGCAGCTATCTCTAATTTAGCAAGAAGGCTCCATGCATACTTCTCTTCCAGGTCCTCTTGGCTAGTATCTGCACTGAAGTTTTAGTTACCCTACAGTGCAGGAAGAAGTATGCTAACAGGAAGAAACTACAGTGGAGGAAGAAGTATGCTAACAGATAGTGTTTACATAAATAAAAAAATCAAATAACTTTTAAAAATTAGATGTTAATTCTCTTCGGTGTTATCACTATTGCTGGAGTACACTGTGGTCATCTCGTCCATTCATGTGTGTATTTAGGGGAAACACTAAATAAATTGATTCTTTTTAGATTTTTAGATTTAATTTGTCCCGAATTTCAATAGTCATCGTTATCTCTGCACTTTTTAGGCTGTTATCATTTCATTAGCCTGAAAGATTTTCAGATTTTTTAAAGTTTGGTTATTTCTGGGATTGCCAGCCATGGAGAGTGCTTTCCTCATAAGACATTTCAATTTCATGAAAAACTCCACTCAAAGTTGGGCAGGTTTTTCAGTTTAGCTATTCTAGGCATGACCCAACATGGTCACTGAGCCTACTTCCATTCATGATCCATCTGGTGTAACAGCCACCACTATCTGCATGTATTTCCTTGAAAAATTTAGGAGAAAGAACTTCATTGGTTCCTTGTTAGCCAACAGTGTTCATTGCTGGTTCATGTGTGTGAGAGTGGATACCCTCACGCACAAACAGCCTAATGCTATTTCCCATGCAAGAAACTGTGAACAGGGCAACTGCAACTAAAACTGGGCCTGGCAAACAGATTGACCTACATATTTTGTGTAGGGGTCAGGTTTTAGTTATCTGAATTAATGGGTGTTAATATTGTTCTGTTGCCTCAAAAAGTCACCCACTTTGGATCTGGAGCATAATCTTATATCAAATAGTCATAAATAATGAAGCTGCTTTGATAGAAATGAATTCAAGAGACCTTGAAAACTGTTGAGTTTCCTCGGCCCTTCTGTTTCATACCTGTTGAATTTCTCTCTTGCTCTCAGCTTATGC
This sequence comes from Rhinolophus hipposideros, assembly GCF_964194185.1. Lineage (NCBI taxonomy): Eukaryota > Metazoa > Chordata > Mammalia > Chiroptera > Rhinolophidae > Rhinolophus > Rhinolophus hipposideros. The sequence goes on along the minus strand of NC_138052.1, from coordinate 25,204,065 downwards.
TGAGGGTAGACTGAATTAACCATTAGCTACTTTTAGCATGCTAGCCCAGATAGAGATCTGCATTCTGTTTCTAAGCTTGCTATATGACTCACTCTATTTCTAGACTCAGGAAACTAATTTAGTACCAAGAGATCAGATCCTGCCGGGCTCTTTGTGTATTTGGAATAAAAGTGAGTGAAGATGGTGATAATGTCAACTAAGTTGTTATACGATATTTTTTAAAAAACAAATTTTGTCAAGCACTTCCTACGTCTAGAACATTGTGTTCTAGATTCCCTGGTTAACATGGAATCCTACATTATGATGGCTGCTGTCACCAGTGACTTAGAGCACAGTGGGTCTTTCTAGAGGACAAGAATTATCCTCCAGGAAGGTTAGTTGGCATGAGATTCTTTCTGGAAAGTCCTACTGCAATGAAGATCTGCGTCACACTTTTTTATAGGCTTGAAGCTTACTGATGGTCTTGCAGCTGTCTTACCCACCCCAGATGACACAGTCCCCTGTTCAGGGCTGCTTTGGATCAGACCTCATGGGATAGCTATGGGCTTCTGGACCTCTGCAAACTACCACCATCTGCCTTCTGTGTTATGTTCTATATTACTTCAGATGTCCCTCTTAGGCAAATGCACTGTAATTGAAAACAACAAAACAAGGGACATCAACTCTTAGTTCCTAAGAGTTGGGGATGATCTTACATGTACTTCTTCAAGATACATGTTTACTCAACATATGTGATTTACAGAGAAAGTAGATCAATTGTAAGCTCTTTAAGATTTAGACATTAGCCTATTGTTTGCATTTTATTTTTTTAATTCATTCAAAATCCTGAATAATATTGCCTTTATTATATAATCATACAATTATAGTCTTAAAAGCATGCTAAGTTTATTTCTATCATAGAAAAAAAGAGACATGTAGAGATTTTGATTCTTTCTTCTCCTCTTATTATAGGATATAGGAGCCTACTAAAATGCTAATAATATTTTTGTGGGAGAATACGGCACCTTTTATGGCTTAACTACATTTAAGTGACGTTATGGCTCCACATGACAACATGAATTAAGATGAAATACACTCATTAAACAACAAATTCCATCAAGTCATAGGTAACTTGTGATCTCTAGCTTTGGAGTGTTAAGCTCGTAGATCGTGCCAGGCCCTACAAGAAGTCTGTTATTAATAATAAGAATAAATTCCACCCCACTCCTTAGGACGCTCATTCACATCACCAGTCAACAACTCAACACACTCTTTAGTAACAGAAAAAGAGAAATCTAGAACATTCTAATGGTTTGAATAATTGTTTGGAAATGTGATAATGCGTTAACATTCATTTGCTGAAAAGTAGGCCAATGATGGCTAAGCAATTTCGTCTTAAGACGAGCTTGTGCTAGTTGTCGGTATCTGTGGCTGGTTAGCTCCTTGGTTAGAGCAGTATGCTAATGAAGCTCAGATCAGGGGCTTTTCCCCCTACAGCCCTGTCAGCTTCTCTCTTTCAAGGGTCATGGTTTTGTTTTTGACCCCAGCCTGCTGTTTCACACGTTACTACTGGCCAATAAGGAGATGAGATTAGAGATCATGTATTGCTTAAAATAAATTGATCACCATAGTGGTCAATTGCAGCACATAAGCCAGGTAGTGCTTCTGCACAATCACCTGATAGGCTGCATCCCTGGGATGTACATATTGACATGTCTAGATATAAAGGCACATACACTAGAGCCAGCTCCTAATCATGTCACTGATGGAGATTCATCTGGAGAAAGACCATTATGAAACAGTGAGTTGTTTGTATCAAAGATTAGTTTAAAGACAGCTGTAGATTTATTATTTTAAAATCTCTGGATGAGGGGATTGGATTAGATAAACTTTAAAGTCCTTCCAGCTCTAAGTCCTTCCAGCTCCCTACAGTCTCCAAGTGCATTGATTAACATACATAATGTAAAACAATGTAGTTTTGTAAAGCAAAATTGGCAGGAAGAGAATATTCTCCCAAGAAAAACTACTTTCTGTGAGTTTTCCCTCAAACTACCAAAAAAAAGGTGATCAAGTAGAGCTCAAAAATAATTTCTGGGCTTAAACTTAAAATTCTTTTATCTGGAACAGATTATTTCATTCCACAATTAGAAATGAGATCCAAAATGCAAATATTACTGAGAGAGATAGCACATTGCTTCATATTCACACCATGGTGTTAACAACTGCTATAAGAGCCATCTTACAGAGTAAGTTTGAAAGGGAAAAGCATACCTTATTCAAACATATGAAGATGATTTTACAAATCGTATCCTATTTTTTTCCAGTCCTAATTCTGCCAACCCTTCTGGGTATGTAACAGTTTTAAAGACAGTGCTTCAAATTTTGAAAAGGGAAAAAAGAAAAAATAGCTTAAATGGGAGTATAACTCTTAGGCTTTCACCAAATACATTATCATAGTTTTCCACTTTGTTATCTTTTCTTGAGAAGGAGTAAAATTTCTTGGAATTAAATGTACAATAAAATACTAAATATATACTTTTTTTTTTAAAGCTCTGTATCTCTCTTTTCCTAAGCTATCTTAATTTAGATTCAGTCTGTCTTACATCTGAATTTGGGGAGACACGCTATTTACTGTCCTATTGATCAGAAAGAAATCTGTTCAATCAATATTTGGAGATCTATTCCATTTGGAGCTCTGTTTAGTCATGCAGGAATGTTATTTTGATAATAATAAAACAAAAGTAAGCAAGAGAAAAATAAATGTGTCAGTGAAGTGAATTTCAAGGCTCCAGAGTTTCTGTTTCCTATTGTCACTGTGCATGGAACAAGAGAACCAGGATTCCACATGTGGTAAAGGGATGCAGGTTGGATACATAAGTTCTGTTTTCTTTATGTAAGAGTTAGAAAAGGCTTACAGAGACACCATTCCATTTGGTCCTGGAGCTGTTCTTTCACTGGATCCGTTGCTCCATCCTGGTGGGCTATGCAAGCCTCACCCACCATGTTTCTCCTAAAATAAGACCTAGCCGACCATTAGCTCTCATGTGTCTTTTGGAGCAAAAATTAATATGAGACCTGGTCTAAGACCGGATGTTATATAAAACTGGGTATAATACTATAATAATATAATATAATATAATATAATATAATATAATATAATATAATATAATATAATATATACCAGGTCTTATATTAATTTTTGCTCCAAAAGACTCATTAGAGCTGATGGTCCGACTAGGGTTATTTTCGGAGAAACACGGTAGGACAGCTGATTGGACACATGAAGCTCCTGAAGTCATCTGAATAGGAATCCCAATCAGAAAGCAAAGGTAGGTGTTTTACAAAGAACCTTTTCCATGCTCTGGCTAAAAAGTATCCGTTATCTGTTCATGTTGCCCAAGAGATGCCAGTTCTCTTGAATAGTAATGAGATCAAAAGCCCACTCCCCTGGCTCCATTGCATCTCCCATTACTGTTTCATGGGGACAAGTTGAGTCCTTTTAATCTGTGAAGCTGAGACTGGCAAAAGCTAGCAGTCTCCATCGCAGTGCCTTCCACTGCTGCCCTCGTCTGGTGCCAGTGTTTCTGGTTCTCCATCTCATCCCTTGACCTTGAGAGTAGATGCTTGCCAGACCTTCCCCTGGCGAAAGCAGCTGTTACTCTTGGCCCATTTAAAGGCCTTTTAGATTTTAGGAACTCCTCAGTGAGATCATTTTGTTTATCTTTTGAATGTTAGGTGACCAGACCTTTGAAAAATTGGTGTTCTTTCCTCCCCATAACTATAAACTGGAAACTTCACTCATGTGGGTATGGCATATTAGAAGGCCAGGCTTTCATTCTTCTTAACTTCCCATATAATCAAAAGAACCTAATGAATTCAAGTTGCCTGTAACATTTTGTGTGTTTCTGAGTTGAAACTGAATTCCCAAACAACCATGTGAACAATAATGAAATTCAGGCAAAGAGGCTCTAATTTCCTGTTGTTAGAAAAGAGACTCTTATGGTGAACTCCTGGGTTCCACTCCCTGTGATTTAAGACAACATAACATTTAGTACTTATCGACTGCATTTTTGCATGCAAATTATTTCAAAGACCTGGAAAAAAGTAATGGCTGAATTGAGTTTGATCAGGAATATAACTTATAGAATTATATAACATACACATTCTTGTATGTTAAAACTTATACAGCACACTCTGTAGATTACAGTTTAATTATGGAGATGATACAATAAAAAAGTGTCTCATATTTCTATATAAGAATTTAGGTACATTAAGCAGAATGTAATTATTCCAGTTGGAATTTGGCCAGAAGCTGGGGATTAAAAACCTTTAGTGTTACGAAAAGTTCCATGGGATGTTTAATGACTAGAAATAGCCTGAAGCTTAGATTTATGACATCCAAAAATAGTACCCCCAGCAGGATTAGTCCACCCGGATCATGCTGGGGCACAGTTTGGGCAATAGTGAAAAAAACCCATTTATTGAATCATAAACATAATTTCTAGCAGCTCTGCTTTGGAGATTTGTGTTCAAGCACTACTTAACAACTTTCAGCAGCTTCTTTGGATGTTGCATCTCACTGGCACTCAATAAATGCACAATAATAAAGAAAATGTCCAGTAGGCTTGAAGATAATGATAGTAGTATAGAAGACCAAGGACCAAAGGTGACTTTATAAGTAGGTGACCAAGATGGCTCTAGATGTCATGTGATTTCAAAGGCTGTGGAAAGTCACAAAATACCACTTAGGTTTGTCTTGCTGGTGCCTATAATTTCACAAATGCAAGTTTATTCTTTTTGATTAATGTTCAGTCCTTATTTCAAAGCAAATATACTTGAAGAAGTTAATATGTAAGACTTAGTTGTCATTTAAGTAGCAGTGTAACAAGAGCTTTTCCCATCCTATTCTAAGGAGTTTTGGTAGAACTGAAGACTAAAGGATCTTTAAGAATGAAGATATTGGGTGAGTGAACCACCGAGGGAGGAAGAGTTTGCTGTAAGGAAAGAATGGAGCCAACAGAGACAGATTTCTCCAGTGTCATTGGTATGAGCTGTCTTCCCCCACAATTCATATGTTGAAGTTCTCACCTGCGTTATTTCAGAATGTGACTGTATTTGGAGATATGGTCTTTAAAGAGGCAATTAAGTCAAAAGGGATTGTTGAGGGGTCCTAATCCAATCTGACTGGCAGCCTCATAAGAAGAGAAAATTTGGAAGCACAGAAAAACACCAAGGATGCATGTTCCCCACAGAAAATACCATGGGAGGACAGGGCAAGAAGGCTGCCATCTGCAAGCCAAAGAGGGAGTCCTCAGAAGAAACAAACCCTGTCATCACCTTGATCTTGGACTTCTAGCCCCCAGAACTGTGAGAAAATAAATTTCTGTTGCTTAAGCCACCCAGTCTGTGGTATTTTATTATGACAGCCCTCGCAAACTAAAACACTCACTGTTTTCCAGAGGAAAGGCATCAGGAATGCTAATTAAACCTATCAGCTTCTTTGAGGCTGGGGCTTTTATTGAAAGTGGTTCTAATCTTTCTTGGATCTTTCTAGCCCGAGGGAAAAACCCTGTGGATTATGTCCATCACCTCAGGTTGATTTTTGTAAGGCATGGTTTAAATTTAAAATGTTATCTGGGCATTTATATATGCTGAAGGGAAGAGAGGTGATGAGCTAAAGTTAAACTGGGAAGGGCTAATCGTGGAACTTACCAGGCTTATTATCAAGATGGAGTCAGATGATTTGTCTTTTGCTGGTAGCCATGGTTTGTTGGCCAACCCTCCATATTAAAAATGGGGTGCCTGTATTTTTACTGCTTAAAACACATAGCAATTTGCCCTGATAGTCGTCATTGAACACTTCTGATGTATTAAATTTTGGTGAGAGTATTTCAAAATAGGCTTTTGGGGCTATGATAGCTTTGGTATCAGCAAGCAATGAAGGGCCTCTTGCATTAATATTATTTAATGTAAAGTAAATGCAGTCACAGCAAGTCAGAGTGTTCATGTTTAAAACCAGTATTTATTGTTAATAATAAAACTGCAGCCTTTTATAAACGCAACTATTGATGTTCTGCTTGTGGAACCTGGGAGTCTTGAGGGCAAGAATAACTTATACTTGCCAAATCACTGAGAGAAAATTCCAACTATGTAGAAATGTAAATATTCAGTATTAGAAAGGATAATTAGGGATAGGCTAAATATTTACCCAGTTCTCTTTTTTAAAAATTCACAAATAATACTTCTCCTGTTGGTTCAGGTTTTTCTAATAGAGGATGAGCTAGAAAGAAAATGGGGGTGGGGGTAGTGTTTTTAACTAAAGTATATCTTATAACTCATATAGTCATGAAATCCAATCCCTTTCATTTTGATTTTGAAATTTATGCTGCAATAATTTTATTTTACCAAGATACTGATAACAAAATGTAGTATGTGTTGCATCAAAAATATCAAAGACATGATGTTGAATATAAATACAAAAACATGATTTTAGCAGCAAATCGAGTGGCAGTTAAATAGAACATAAACAAATTAGAGAAAATCTGCAGAAGGTTAAAAGTGTTCAGAGATTCAAATATTCAAAGACCCCAAACTGTCACCATTTAAAAAAAACTTTGTAGCAGATGCACATATAAGTAACTGGATTGTGAGGAAATTGTTATATAAAAAGCTTCATGTAAAGCTTTTTCTTTCAGTAGTTCTTTTTTACCCTCTTTATTCTTTCCTTGATTATTTCCTCAAGAGGATCGTTTCAAAAGGAATGCTATTCCTGAGAAGAAAGTATCTCAATAAAAGCATTCAATCCATTATGGTCCAGGCAGGAAAACAGAAACCAGTGTAGGTATTTGAAACAGTCAATTTAATAAAGGGAGTTGGTTACTTAGATGATGGGAGTGTTGACAAGGTGATATTGAGGTGATCAAAAATTAGAAACAATAGGAAGCCATTTCCACTCCACTAGCTAGAAGGACACAGGAGATGATATTGTTTTCACGGATCAGAGATGACCCCCTTTGAGGATCAAGAACCTGGGTAGGGACTCTCCTACTAGAGCTTTGGCCACTGAGGGAGGAGCTTCTCCAATTGAGCCAGAATCACAGAGAAGGTAGTATCATTGCCAAGAGTGAAAATCAAAGCAGAGAAAGAAGAGAAGAAAAACAAAACAAAATAAGCAAACAAATGAAAAAAAGAACTCTGACTCATCCTTTTTTTTTTCTCTCCCAGGATTCTGCCAGTGCCTCTCCTTGGCCAAACCTATCAAAATACAATTGCCAGAGAAGACTGGGAAATGTAGTTCCCAGAATACAATGCAGAGCAGGTGATGGGTAGGAAATGGATCAAGAGTAAAATGGCAAATAACTTGCACACAAAAAATGGAACTACTTTTGTTAGTTTGTGTTTCTCTTTATTTAGCTTAATCTGTGTCCCTCATAGCCATGGTAAACTGAAAATATCACTTTGGGACCTTAGGAAAATTATCAAATTTTTTGCTTTTTTTTGCTTGAGATATTTAATTATATAAGTCCCTGACTGATCAAAATGGTGGCATGAGGTGAGCCTCTGTAAACCTCCCCTGAAATTTACAACTAATCGAACAACAATAACTCCACAAAGGACTCTCTGCACAGCAGACAGGCAAGATGAACAGGCCCACTACTGAATTCACCTAAAGCTGAGAGAATTGCGCATGCAGGGGAGGAGAAAAGGGAGAAGTGTGGAGACGGAGCCGTGTGGGCGTAGGATGCAGACCTAGCTCAGTGCTCCGAGCTCCCTGCATCGCAGAACTACCGCAGCTGCAGGAGAGGGAAGGACTCGGACTGCTAGGGCTCCGCTTATGGCCCACAGGGCTGAGGGGCAACACATAACACGGTTGAACCCAACACTCACGGCAGAAACCTCGAGAAAAGACTGAGGGAAGAAGGCTGAAAACGGTGGTTTAAGCCCTCACTGCCAAGCAGAGAAAGGAAGCCTTAGGCACTGAGACTAGCTGCCCCCTCCCCATCCTCCCAGAGCTCGGCCTGCCCCCACCTGCCTGGTGCTAGAAGCAGAACAGTAGCTGTGTCAGATCAAAAGAACAAAATATTTGCTGTCCTGAGAACTGTGAACCACAGACACAGATTCGCCGCCCAACTAGTTCCGGAAAAGGGGAGGGAGTTGTGGAAGCAGGACCGGCTGTGGTGGTGGTCTGGGCCATTGCTCTGGGCCACCTCTCACAACTCACCCTGCCCCTTGCCCCACCTATCTGGGCGGATCCCTGCAGGAGTAAACAGAACTGCTGAAACATAGGGGCTCTGAATCTGGTGAAGAAAGAACTTTGGAACTTCAAAAGCTCTCCGCATCCTCACAGGGACGTGGCGCCCTATGACCAGGCGAACTGTTAACAGAGGAGAAGCCCTTCTCCCAGGGAATACCCCATTGTGTGAGTAGCAGGAATAGTGCAGAGAAAACATAGCACTACTGTGTGAGAGAAAAAAAAAAAAAAAGGCTGCAGTCGGAGAGAAAATAAAACATTCTACCAACAAGTACTGGAAGACAAAAGAAAGACCTCTTCCTATCAACCTGTTACAGAAGCCACTCCTGTAAATGTCTAGGAAGAGAAATAATAAATCAGTAATTGCCATGAATAACCAAGGCACCAAGACACCTCAGAAAGAAAGTGAAAAGTCTCCAGAAAAGGAACTTAAATATAAGGAAATATGTGACTTAAATGACAGAGAATTCAAGATTGCAGTTCTGAAAAAACTCAACGAGATGCAAGAAAACACAGAAAGGCAATTTAATGAACTCAGAAACACAATCAAAGAATAAAATGAACATTTTACCAAAGAGATTAAAATTTTACAAAAGAACCAAATGGAATTTCTGGAGATTAAGAACTCAGTAGAAGAAATTAAGAATGAAATAACCAGTTTAGGTAGTAGAGATGACCAGATGGAGGAAAGATTCAGTGACATCGAAGATAGAAACCTGGAAATGACACAGATGGAAAAAGAAAGAGACTTGAGACTTAAAAGAAATGAAAGAACTCTACAAGAACTTTCTGACTCTATCAGAAAGAGTAATGTAAGAATAATGGGCATACCAGAAAGAGAAGAAAGAGAGAAGGGAACAGAGAATATATTCAAACAAATTGTTGATGAGAACTTCCCAAACTTGTGGACAGAACCGGATCCTCGAATCCAAGAAGCAAATAGAACACCTAATTACCTCAATCCCCAAAAGGCCTTCTCTAAGGCACATTGTATTGAAGCTGTCTAAAATCAACGACAAAGAAAGAATCCTCAAGGCAGCCAGGGAAAAGAAGATGGTAACCTACAAAGGAAAGCTCATTAGATTATCATCAGATTTTTCAGCAGAAACTCTACAAGCCAGGAGGGAGTGGAACCAAATATTCAAACTATTGAAAGAGAGAAATTATGAGCCAAGAATAATATATCCAGCAAAGATATCCTTTAGATATGAAGGAGGAATAAAGACCTTTCCAGACATACAGAAGCTGAAGGAATTTTCTAATACATGACCTGCACTACAAGAAATACTAAAGGAGGATATTCGACCACCATCAATAGGGACAATTTGTGGCAGCATAAAAAGGGGGAGAATAAAGTCCTGAACCGGAGAATGGGAATGGAGAAAGTAAGCGTGCTGAAGAAAATGGAATACTCTAAATATCAAACTTTCTTTTACATAAAGTTTAGGGTAACCACTCAAAAAAAATCCAGAACTGAAATATATACTGTAATAAAAGAAGAAACAGAGGGAAACATAGAATACCACCACACAGAAATAATAGACAACAACAAAAGGGCAAAGAAACATGGAGACACAGCCTTACCAGAAAACTAAAGATAGAATGACAGGAAATCCTCATGTATCAATAATCACCCTAAATGTAAATGGACTAAACTCACCAATAAAAAGGCACAGAGTAGCAGATTGGATCAAAAAACTAAACCCAACCATATGCTGTCTCCAAGAGACACATCTCAGCTACAAAGACAAGCATAGACTCAAAGTGAAAGGGTGGAAATTGAAACTCTAAGCAAATGGTACCCAGAGAGAATCAGGTGTAGCCATAATGACATCAGATGAAACAGACTTCGGGGTGGAAAAGATAACAAGAGACAAAGAGGGACATTTCATAATGGTAAAAGGGACTATACAACAAGAAGACATAACAGTCATCAATATTTATGCTCCCAATCAGGGAGCACCGAAATGTACCAAGCAACTACTAACAGAACTAAAGGGAGAAATTGACCAAAACACAATCATACTAAGGGACTTAAATACATCATTGACAGCTATGGATAGATCATTCAAACAGAAAATAAATAATGAAATAGCAGCCCTAAATGACACATTAGATGAAATGGACATAATTGACATACATAGAGCACTTCATCCTATAACATCAGAGTATACATTCTTTTCGCGTGTACATGGAACCTTTTCAAGGATAGACCATATATTGGGACATAAAATCAGCCTCAGCAAATTTAAGAAGATTGAAATCATACCAAGCATATTCTCTGATCACAAGGCTTTGAAATTGGATAGCAACTGCGAAAAGAAAGCAGGAAAAAAGAGAAATACATGGAGATTAAACAACATACTTTTAAAGAACTACTGGGTCAAAGAAGAAATTAGAGGAGAGCTCAAAAGATACATAGAAACAAATGACAATGAGAATACATCCTACCAAAATTTTTTGAATGCAGCGAAAGCAGTTTTAAGAGGGAAATTTATATCATTACAGGCCTATTTCAAGAAATAAGAGAAATCCCAAATAGATAACCTCATGTTACACCTTTAAGAACTAGAAAAAGAAGAACAAGTGAAACCCAAGGTCAGCAGAAGAAAGGAAATAACAAAAATCAGAGCAGAACTAAATGAAATAGAGAACAAAAAGACAATAGAAAAAATTAATGTGACAAATCTGGTTCTTTGAAAAGATTAACAAAATTGACAAACCCTTGGCTAGACTCACTAAGATAAGAAGAGAAAAGACACTAATTAACAAAAGCAGAAATGAAAAAGGGGAAGTTATCACGGACACCCCAGAAATACAAAGGATCATGCAAGAATACTATGAAGGACTATATGCCACCAAATTCAATAACCTAGAAGAAATGGACAAATTCTTAGAAACATAGCCTTCCAAGGCTGAACCATGAAGAATTGGAAAATCTAAACAGACTGATCACCAGTAACGAAATTGAATCAGTCATCCAAAACCTTCCCAAAAGCAAAAGTCCTGGACCACATGGCTTCACTAGTGAATTCTACCAAACCTTCAAGGAGGATCTAATACCAATCCTGCTCAAACTCTTCCAAAAAATTCAGGAAGAGACAGTACTCCCTAACTCATTTTATGAGGCCAACATTACCCTGATATCAAAACCTGGTAAGGGCAACACAAAAAAAGAAAACTACACACCAATATCTCTGATGAATACAGATGCAAAAATCCTAAACAAAATTCTAGCAAATCTAATACAACAATGCATTAAAAAGATTATTTACCATGACCAAGTGGGGTTCATCCCGGGGGCAAAAGGATGGTTCAACATCTGCAAATCCATCAATGTGATACATCACATAAACAAAGTAAAGGATAAGTCCCCCTTAACCTCAAAATTGGAAACTCACTGAACACTAGTACGATAGTGTGGGAAAGAGTGGCTGAGGAAACCAAAATGGTACCCGTTACTGATATTTGAGCTTCAGATCTAGACTCTGAATATTCTTCAGAATATCAGCTCCCAACTTGATACACTGCATTGCAACTTTTGCAATTTTGTACTAATGAACTCCTTTATTTCTGCCTGTCTCATTAGGCCACTCCATGCTTTCCAGAAACGCAAGTGAAATTTAATAGAGAGAAAGCCATTCCACTGGTGCTGCTGTGATCAAGAAGCTACAATCAATCTTGTTTTCTTCGAGCATGTCATAAAAAGACCCTTTTCCTTCTGATTAGCATTCTTGAACACAGTACAAGCTGATGACTTGCTTGAAGTCATTCACTGTAGGGATACAGCACCTACTGCACGTGATAAAACGACATAAGGCATATGAACTGCTCATTACCATCTAATTAGTTTGGGCTTTTCATTTCATTTTATGTCCCGAATTGAACCTGATTCAATATGAGTCTGAGCTGGAGTTCATCATGTCTTCTCCCTAGCAGTGCACGTTTATAGTGTCTGTTTGCTAGATTCCATGCTTACAGAAATGGTTTCTCTTTTCTCCTTTAAGGCACTGGTAAGAAAGAAGTCCACTAATACAAGACAACTGAGGCCTTTGCTATTGTATTTTCCTCTGTGGGAAATTTCAGTTTGACCTAGCACACATCACAGTTATTGAAGTATTTAAAGAAGTTTTGGCTGTTACAATAAACCGACTTACCCGACTCATGGGTTCACTTCCTTGTAATGCAATGAGAATAATAGTCCTAGTCCTTGGGTTGATTCCAAAGAATGACTAAACACAAAAGCAAAACCTGGGTTTCTTTTGCTAACAAACTCAGTTATATTGGTGGCTTCTTGAGAACAAGGTGCTTTCCTTTTGGAAGTTGTTTCCAATAACAGCTTTCTATGTCTCAAACCAGTAAGTAGACCATGTAGGGAGACTAAGTGAACATTAATTTATCCTACCTCAGTATTTTAGGGGTTGTAAGAAAAGGATGACTGGCAAAGGATGACTGACTCTTCTCTGTGACTTTATTTTTGGCACATTGGAGATCCAAACATCTGTTTTTTTCACTTATTCATTGGAATGTTATGGGTATTCATCATATTCAGTTACTCATATTTTTCAAATTTGTGTCAATGTAAGAAACATCCAAACCTGTAGAAAATTTTTATAAGAGTTTATTTGAGCCAAGCTGATTACATATGTTGGGTAGCAAATTCTCAAATGCTTTGGAGAATACAGTTTTGCCCCTTCTTTTATGCATTTGAAATTGGGGGTGGGGGCGGATGTAAGAAAATTGGAGAAAGCAAGGTGGGGATTGGATTATAGGATACTTAACAAGAATATGAGCTCTCTTGAGGGTTAATCCCCCTTCGACGAGTATTATTTCTGGCCTTTTAAGGTGAGTTAACCTAGATGTACAGGGACAATGGGCAGGGCTGGCCTGAAACCTTTCCTCAAAGAAGTTATATGCCTGGGATGTGAATACCCACCATGACCTGACCAGTTAGGTATTTATGATCAGATCACGCTATGAGGTTACTTTCAATAGAACCTCTTTTTTATTTTTTCATCCACATTTAAGAAATCGTTGAATATGGGTAACGCTCATAAACATATTTTGCTTGCTATTCAGATGAGCTTTCAAAACTTGTCCCATGATCAGGAAGCAAAGATTGTGTGTTATATTTACCTTATTAAACACCTAAGGGCTTTACCAAAACATTGCCCCTTGGTTCCATGCTGTGTGTCTCTCCTGTAAATGAGGCCTTCCAGAACTCGATGAACAAAATCATTTTGGATAAAGTAGATTTCCTCCATGTTACTAAGTTCTCCTGTGAATAATAATAGAAAGAAATAATTGTACACACCCCACAGCTTTGTTGAGAGGATATATTTAGATAATAGATGAAAAATGGCAAGGATTGTATCTTTCACAAAATATATGCTCACCACATATATTTTGGTGGTGATATAAGGGAACACATATATGTTCCCTTCCTACCTCCCTGCTTTGGAGCAATGTAATTGTATCAGATTCCTACTCTAAACTCCATGTGGTTCTGTTGATCTAATTCCTAGATCAACCATGCTCTGCCCAAAAATATTTCTTCCAGGATAGAAGGGTTATTTTTTTTTATTTAATTCATTTTTTTATTTCATAACTGGTAACTATCATGTATATTACCAATGAACTGAGCTTTACTGTTGGTTGGATATTTTTTTTTCCTTTCCAAAGCCTACAAAAATGGTAACATTTTATAATATTCACTCATCCACTTGGTAAAGAAACTAAACTGGGTGAATATCTGCTTTATTTATTTAGGTTATATAACATAGCTGCAATAATTTGTTGAAAGCTTGCTGTTAGATGGTATGTAACCTTTAATTCAGCTATTGTTAGCACTTTTGTATGCCAGAGAAAGGTTCTAAAGTTTTCAGTAAGCCATGGATTCTTAATAGGGAATCTTAATTGTTCCCTTAGTACTTGAGAGCCATCCTGACATCTGAGTTATCCACATTTCTTATGTATAACCTTCAGCTCAACATTGAAGTAAGGCATAAGGCATTTGGCCCACACTTCATACAAGAAGAGGAAGTGAGATGTTTTTCTTTCGTTTTTTTTTTTTTTTTTTTTTTTTTTTTTTTTTTTACTTACATTGTCAAGGATTCTTAAGGGATTGGTCTTGGTTAATTAGCAATTAGTAAAATGAGTATCAAGCTCCTGATAAAATATTGTTAGGGAAATTGGGAAACAGAAGGTTACCCAAGCCACTAACCCAATCTTTGGGGAAGAGGAGGAAGGAGGAAGAGAGGGAATCAAGGAGCCAGGGGTGCCAGAGCAGTGTGTGCTGCTGTAGCTGCCCATGTCCTCTAGCACATTATCCCAGCCATTCTCTTTTTGCCTGAAAGCACAGTTCTGAGGCCCATGAGACTAGAATAAACTCAGAAATTATGACTTGATTAAAGACTACTGAGCTGTTCATATTGGAAATAGAAAAAGATATTATGAAAATTGATGTGCTCTTCTTTGTTTATGAACACAGCACAATTAACTCACCATCATTTGCATTTGAGCCAATGGCAAGTTTGGGCTGAACTGTCTACACTCTGGTGGAAGGGCATGGGTTTGCCTGGCAGTTATGTGTAAGGGGTGCTGTCCATGCAGTGAAATAGAGATGAGCCACCTGGCAAACATGGAGTCAGAGCTGGTGACCCTGGCAACTCGAGTGGGACGAACATGACCAACACTATGTATTAATTAACATGGGTCTTCATCCATGTGTTAAAGGATGTACAAGTAATGTTTTTCAAACTTAGATCCATATGGCTGAAAAACAAAGTGAAATAAAATCCTTAGAGGGCATTGGCCAGTTCCAGTGAATGAACGGTGGTATGAGGACGTAGAGAGGATTTTATCTCTGACTGTATAATGTTTTTACTTAAGGACTCTCTTGAAGTAGAAGTTCCCTTCTTCAATCTTATAGCTCACTCTTTCTTCCACAAGACTGAATTTGGGGAGACATTGAGAAATGAGGTGAATTAGGAAGTATCTTATGGTTTAACAGCTGATAAATGGGGTCTGCATTTTATTCAGATGTTTCTCTCAGACATTTTGGCCCCACTTTAGTTAAATTTATTAGCTATAACTATATCTATAATTGGAATGGGATGCCACATTATGTTGGTTTCAAATGGTGATGATTTTCATATCAAAGTTTTCATTATTATCTTAATTCTAATTAAGTGGCAGGTGAGTGTAGGAGAAAGAACATTAGGGAGAGTGTAGGAGAAAGAACATTAGGGAGAGAAGTATGACTTTATATCCTGACCCTACCACTTCACTGAATTTGTCATCTTGATAATTTAACCTCTATGGGCCTCAATTTTCCTTCTTTATAAAATGGGCATAATGCTACTTATATCTAAGGATTGTTGTGTATAAACTTAACAAAATAATGAATGCAAAATACATGGCAAATAATATATTCGTAGTATTATCTTCTTTCCTCTTCTTTTCCATGCCTAATTTTCTTTTCTTACACAATTGTGCTTATAGTTTTCCATGGATAAATTCTCCTTTACATTTTCACCAATAGTAAGACATACGGCATGTATTTTAAGAGAGTGGCAGATATCTAAAAATTTATTTTTGGATATTTCATCCTAATTATGCCTTTCTTTACTTAAAGCCTCCAGTTTTCAACCCAAGAGGATCCTAAGTTCTATGAGATCTGTTGAAATTGTACTTTTGCTTGTTAGCTATACCTACTCCATAATGAGTTTCAAGTGACAGGCGGATCAGATAAAAATGAGTCTAGGAATCTATTTTATATACTATT